>NW_019154150.1:10612414-10668421 GCF_002288905.1 Enhydra lutris kenyoni
AAAAGGACGACCCCACCCCCACCCCGGTGAGGATCTTGCTGGTACGGCAGCTCATGCAGCCATGGACTGCTGTCCCCCAGGGGCTCACACCCCACACCATTGTCGTAGCTCACCCTAATGCCCCAGTTCCTGGTTTTCAGAAGCAGATCTTAGATGATCCCATTTGCCTGTGTAGAGACTCAGAGTGCCTCGGAGAGGAGAGTCCCCACACGACTGGTGGGCCGGGCCTCTGGCAGGTGTTTCACAACACAAGCCACCAGACTCACACCTGCTCCTGGTTTGCTCAGGCTGCTATTTCAGCAGACGTTATCTGCTGCCTCCTATTTCAGTGTGAATAAATGTAGTGAGAGTCACAAAAATAATGTTGGTGATGATGGCTAGTATGTATTGAATGCTAACTGCACTCAGGCACTGTCCTAGGCTCTTAACCTGAGTTGTCTTCTGATCTTTACGTCAGCCTTCTGAGGTACATGCTGTCGTCATTCCCTTTCTATCCACGAGGAGACCGAGGCCCGGGGAATTCAGTGACTCAGCCCACTCTTAGAAGTAGAGAGCAGTGAGGCAGGCCCTAAGCACAGTTTATTTGACCCCAAGCCCATAATAGTAGACCCAGGTCCCACCCATTTGGGACCCAGGTGACAAAGCACAGCTGTGTAGATAATCCTGCCCCTTGAATATCTGCTCATCAGAAGTGGGGCAGTCTGGAAAGTGCTTTGAGCACCCTGGAAGCAGGTCATTAAAACCAAGGGATTTTTTTTTTTTTTTAACTTCATAAAATGTCAGGGTTTTCATCATTGAATTGGAGGAGTTGTTAATTTAGCTGAAAATCTTCTCAAGAAACAAAACCTGGAGTTGAGTAGAAGGACTCTTCTGGAACGAAAGTTTTTCAGAAGAAGTGATGAAAGTGTCAGCCATGACGCTGCGGAAGTCCCAATGCCCAGAGCCGGCGGACCCTCAGCTGGCTTTAGTTCTGTTGCTGTTTGTGGAGCTCTTGCCCTGGGTACTGGCACGTCTCCTCCTGGTCTCCAGGGACACCGAGGTAAACCAGCCATATTCTTGTCCTCAAGGACCTCATCCTCCCAGAGGACATGGTGTAATGGGGCCCTTCTCTGGAGGGCAAACCAGGCTAGGGAAGCAGAGAGGAGAAAAGCATGAATTTATTAGCCTTAGCCTGGGACAACTTCTTAATGCCTTTTAATAGAAATACTTCAGCCTTCCTGTAGTGAACTTTTTGTGAATAGGAACTCTTAATTTTTTTCCCCCTTAACAAGAGAAAGCAGGCTTTTGATGAAAGTTACACCCAAGTGTTGAGATACCTATTCGGTTCCAGGTTATTTCAGTCCTGTGTGTGTATGTGGTGGGGGGCTTCGGGGGGTTAAGTCAGAAGCTCCAGTGAGGATCATTTCCCCCACGGGAGAAGTCAGGGTGGGAAGGCAGTAAGTGGAGGAATTCCTGGAGCGTGTGTGCTCTCGGAGCCACAGCCAAGCATGAAGGCCCAGCCGCAGCTCTCGTTTTGAGAAAGTAAAGCGGGAACTAGAGACTGAAGTTGCTGCGCTTGAGCTCAGATGCCAGGACGGCCGGGATGCCCTGGGATGCCAGCCAACAGAGGCCAGCTCCTGCGTCTCAGGACCACATCCTGGGGCTGTGCGGGGCCTGAGCTCTGTTCTCTGACCGGGTGCAGCCGGTCAAAGGTGGGCGGTGTGGGGGAGAGCAGGCAGGGGAGGGCCACGTGCAGGGAGGTCATTTCCTTCTGTGGTGCCCCCGTTACAGCGCCTCATGGGTGAGGGGATCCCCCCACGTCTAGAGTTGGGCACAACTGGGCCCCTCAGCCTCACTGCCCTCACTTCCCCCTTCCTTGGGTAGGAATGCCTTGAGCCTCAATTAATCGGTTTAGTTTTCTTGAGTACAGAAGGAATCCTGGCTGGACATAGAGCGACTATAGTCATAAAAACCAAATAACGACTTCGGCCTCATCTGAGCCAAGGGTGGTGTTCACACCCTCATGGCTGACAGCTGTGAGGACAGCAAGCTTTTTGCTGTCCTTCAGAGGCAAGTAAAAGAGTCCTTTTACTTCAGGGTGAACTTAGGCCTCTCTGGAGACCCATAAAATGTGGCCATACAGAACCCCAGGATCAGCTGTGAAACCAACTTTTGCTGCCTCGAGTGGATCATCCAAACGGGTTTTTCCAGCCCCACCCGCCATTTCATTTTTCACATGTCCTCATAGAAGCATAAAGAAATGGCACAAATATGGTGGAAAAGGCAAAGTTCCTTTCAATGGCCTTTTAAATTTTGGAATAACCAGCTTTTTTTTTTTTTTTTTTAATTCTTATACACTAGAAGATTCTCCTGAGTTTTCCTTGTTCAGTCCTGTTTTACATTAGGTTGTAGTACAAAAGGAACAATTAATAAAGCTTTTTATTTCCCCATCTCCCATGAAGCTTTGTAACTTCTTCCTGCTCAGTGATGGCTAAGTAAGCCGAACATGTGAAATCTGAGTGGATTTGTGGAAACATAAACACACTTTTATTTAGCAGTGAGTGTCACTTGGGGGTATAAATAGGGCCCTAAATGATTCTTGTATTGGTCCCTCCTGGAGGCCGTCAGTATTATCTTGAGCTGCCATCTTTATGTTGTAGTGGAAAAATGTGAGATTCTTTTTCCCGTGGTCATTATTTACTTTTTAAAAATAATGTAGTTTTAAAGAATTCTTGCTATTTAATCTCAAGCCCATACATGGTTGCTAGTGAGAAAAAGATATAAGTTTGGTATTTTTAGTTCCAGAAAGAATTTTCAGGGGTGAGGGGCAGGGATGGGATGCATCTAAAAGGTAGAAGACAGGGTACCTGGGTGGCTCAGTCAGTTAAGCATTTGCTTTCAGCTCAGGTCATGATCCCAGGGTCCTGGGATTGAGCCCTCACATCTTTGGGCTCCCTCCTCAGTGGGGAGCCTGCTTTTCCTTCTCCCTCTACCCCTCCCCCTGGTTGTGCTCTTCTCTCTCTCTTTCTCTCTCTGTCTCTCAAATAAATAAACAAAATCTTTAAAAAAAATTAAAAGGTGGAGGAAATGTTTAAACGTGTGGGGAGATACTTTGCCTCCTGTTCCTTTTGCTCTTTAAAAACTTCTATTTTTGGAACAAAAATAAAATTGGGTTTTGGAACTTTTAAGTGTATTGCTTGGTGTTGCTGAATTTTAGTTCATTGCTGGGAAATTTGGGGTGAGTTCATTTCATAAACATTTATGTGCCTTAAGAGCCGGTGTGGGGTAGGGAGGTGGGAAAGCTTGTCTCCTTCAGAAGGCCCTGTATCTTTGGTGGGACATGGGATGGCTTGTTGCTTTCTGGTGGGACACGTAAAGGCCTGTCTACTTTGGGCTGAATTTTCAAAGAAGGTTGCAGGTTGTCCCCTCTTTGGTCTTGTCTTGGGATGCCCTTAGGCAGTGTTTCCCTTTTATGTGTCCCATAACTTCTCAGCCTTGTTGATTACATCTGCCAATGACGTGGGATCAGGAATTTTGTGAGGGCATCCTTTTGTCCTTAGAGAGGAGAGGAGCCTACTTCCCATAATCCATAATCTCAAAACTATTTTTTCCTGGCATGTCTCCACCTATTTCTGTGTCCCTGTCCCTGAGAGAGCTGCAGGGATAAGCCTCATTGTGGTGGGAAGGAAAAAGGAAGGTAAGAAGGAAGTCCCAGGATTTCCTCCCTGTTGCTGTTCAGGTTCAGTCATTTGTAGCATGTGAAGGGAGATGAGGCAGAAAGAGGGGAGAAGGATGACTATTCTGGGTGGTTTGTAACTGATGAGTGAGAGTTAGATCCTGTTAAGAGCAGGGTACTTGCCCCTGCCTGGTTGTCCTTCCCTCATCGTGGAGTATGATGTCTTTCCCAACAGAAGTTCTGAGAACCTGGCCTTTGGTGTCTGAGCCGTGGCCTGCAGCCCCAAGGAAACCCTCTCACCCTGTATCCTCCTCTCAATTTCTCTCCTGGTGGCTACTTGAGACCACCACTCTTTTAGGCCAGGCTGATTATATGTAGTGGAAAATCCAAGTAAGAAGTTGAGAAGAGGACTCCTGGGTAGCTCAGTCAGCTAAGCGTCTTCCTTCTGCTCAGATTGTGATCCCAGGGTCCTGGAACCAAGCCCCACATTGGGCTCCCTGCTCAGCTGAGATCCTGCTTCTCCCTCTCCCTCTGCCCCTCCCCCTGCTTGTGCGCGCGCTCTCTCTCTCTCTCTCTCGGACAAATAAATAAATAAAATCTTTCAAACAATAGTCAATAAGATTCAGGTTTATTGCTCTCATGCAAAAGGAGTTTGGGATTGGTTTGGTACTTCAGGGTCATCAAGAATCTAGATTCTTCCTTTTCTGTTCCTCTGTCCTCAGAGACCATGGCATCCAGGCTCAAAGCCACTTTATCACCCAGTATGGCTGTTGTGTCTCCCACTATCACATCCAAATTCCAGATAAGAAACACGAGGAAGAGGGATGAGGACCAAAGAGTGCAAGTCTCAGTGAGGCCGTCTCCCTTATTAGAAGCCTCATGTGGTTTCTGCTGACACCCTGTTAACTACCTCTTCCCCCAGGGAGATCAGGAGATGCCACCTGTTAGCTCAGCATGTTGCAGACTGGAATGAAATTGAAGTTCAGTAAAAAGGGAGAAGGGGAGAATGGGTATTGGGTGGGCAAATAGCACGATCTGATACATACGAAGTACTTCATGGGTGAACCATAACATATTCCTCCTGGCATTCTAACCATTTATAGCATATCTAACTCTCCTCTCAGTCCTTGATTCGTTTGGAAGCCCTGCGCATGTCCCCCTACTCTTTGTACCATTGATAGCTGCTAACCCAGGGGCATGAGTAGTGGGTTCTTAGCCTTTCTTCGTGGATTTGGATCAGACTCACCTCTGTCCCGCCTTCCCTCCAGGATCCAGAGTTAATAAGAAGTCACGTATAAGGATTTTGCAAAAATTAACTTCTCCCCAGAGGGCTTTTACATGACCACCAGTTTAAATGTGTGAATAATAAAGGTGGTCATAATTACCAATAAAACTAGAGAAATCTAGGCTATGAAAATTGGCAGTATTAGTAAATATATAGTTACACTCTCTGTTTTAAATGTAGTTGTACTATCCAGGTGTTAGAGAAACAAGAGATAAGAGTTTCACCACTTGTCAATATTAGTAGAACGGTGGAAATTTTTATGAAAAATATTTATGAAAAATGTTGGTAGTTTTGTGTGCGTTTGAACAACCATGTAGGACGATGGGATTTTGCTGAGAAAACTTGTGTCAGTACTTCATATTTGTAAAAGGCAGGGAATCCTTCTGAAAATCTAGTTACGTAAATTTATGTTCCACCACATAAAAAAAATAAGTGGTCGGAAAAAAATCAGCATGGTTGGAAGGAAGGGCTTTCCCTTTTGCTCTGGGAGGGAAGGAAACTCTGACTATGCCGGACATCACAGTTGGAAAGTGCCTCTGGTGAGCCCTCCCCATGTGACCTGCTGATTCACTGTCTGCTAGGTCCGGGAGGCGGTGAGGTAACCAGGGACCTCGGCATCTGGGGGAGGGGGAAAATCAATGCTGGCCCAACCCTCTGGCATTGGGAACTTAGCAGAGCTCTAGCTGGAAGCAGATGGAGTTTCGCAGCTATGTTTTATGATTCTGTTCTAAATGTCATTCGAAGCATCTCTTGCTGCTGATTCTCATTCTCTCTTCTTCCTGTGTCTTTCTCTCTCTTACTCTCCACCACCCCCAGTTGTCTCCTATGGGCAGTGATCCTGCCCTCCTTGAAGTAACTGGGGTCTGATCTCCAGAAATACATGAACCGGGAGCCATGTGGGCTGGCTGCCATCTTTCTGTTTCTGCATCCACTAATGTGAGCTCGGACAGCAGGTGGAAAGAGCATGGGCTTTGGTGTCTGAAAGATGTGGGTGTCAACTCCAGCTCCACGGTTACTGGCTGTGCCACCTGGGGCAGGTCACTTCACTTTGCTGAATCTCCCGAATCTCGTCTATAAACTGAGACTAGTTCCTACTTGGATGGGTTATTAGGAGAATCGCATGAAATCATGTATGAGAACAGCCCAGAGAGGTAGAGGAAGACTAGACTGTGCTGGGCTGCAGAAGCCACGCTGGGAGTTTGCATTTTATTTGAGCGCTTTGGAAAGCAGCGTGGTGGTGATGTGATGTGATAGGTGTTTTTGGAAAGTCACTCCGGCTCTCTGGAGAGAGTGCGTTGAAGTAGGCAAGGAGCAGAGGAAGTGGGCAGCCCAGTGAGAAGGCGAGGGCGGTACACCAGATGGTTAGGGGTTAGGGAGAGCAGATGGGCCTGAAAGACCTTTTGAAGTCTTAGATGTGGACAGAGAGGGAAGGACAACAATCAAGTGGGAATCCTGGGTTTGGGGCTCGTGGTGCAGTAGTGCCTGTCACAGAACCTAGCAAAGGACACACATGTGGATGATAGCCACAGAGTGTTAGCTGGGTGGCCAGAGTCATGAGTACCTGGGAAAGAAGGGTTGCCTGTCCTTGGGCAATGCAGGATGACGAATACAGTAGAATAGGTCAAGGTCTGTTTCTGCTCTTGCTTTGAAGCCATTGTGCTCTGACCATCCACCCATTCAGATGGCAGCTTCTAGAATTAAATTGGGCAGTCTAGAGCAGGGTCTGGAAAGCAACACAGTGTCCTGAAAGCTTGAGGGACCTCTCATGTTCATCTCGATGCCCTTGGAGATGACATTGTCCCCCCTCCCCCCATCTGCAACTGTCTCTCTCATGGAGTGGAAACAAAGTGCAGACCAACCCAGAGTTGGATGAGGCACAGGCTTGGGACCCTAAGCAACGTTCTCAAGTCTGGGTATTATGATGGCATGACTGTGACAGGCAGGTCAGGCCCCCACCCTCTGGGATCCTAGCTAGGTAGATCTCAGGGGCTGCAGGGGGGATGGTCACCTGGAAATCAGGGTTTTGAACCACTTTGAGAAACCCCATCCCAGGGGAGGAATTCCCGGTGACTCTGGCTCTGGTGCTTTTCCTTCCACTTCTATTTATTTATTTATTTATCTTCCTAACAGCAATCAGTTCAGTGGTAGTGTTTCCTCTTCCTGTTCATCATTCAGACCCCAGGGGGTGAGGTGGGGGCAAGGAGGGGCAGGCAGCTTCCCCTCCAAGGAAGAATATATTCCAAAAATGACAAGAGCGGCAAACAAAGGCCCAGCGAGGACTTCGTACTCATGAAGTTATTGTCACGGAGTCAGGGCCCAGATAAAAGTCTTTGGCAAATCTGCAAAGAATATTTCAGAGACAGAAAGGGAGAACAGAATTTATAGGGTCTAAAAATAGAGGCCGGAGTGCTGCTGTGTTTAACTTGTCGGGGACCCTGTCGAGCTGATACAGGCAGGGGATTTTATTCCTCCGGTGCTGAGGTCACTGGTCTTGCTGAAGAAGGCATAGCAAACATTTCCAAATAGGGATCGCTTCTGAAGGGGAGGAAGATGGCCGGATACGTACGGTATTTCTCGTTGTCTTCTCTCCTTTTTCCTACCTCCTGCATCACTCCACACTTCCTCCTAAGAAAAGGAAAGGCTTGGTTTTCTTGGTAGAGTTGGTGGGTTGCGGGGGGGGGTGGGCAAGAATTCGAATGCTCTCTGTGAGGGTGCTCGTAGATGGTAGGTTTGAGATGGCTGCTCTGAGGAGTGGTGGTGGCAGTCTAATTGATCTGTCTTCATGGGTTCCGCACAAATCCACTAATTTGAAGAAATAAACCCACAGTTGAAGAAATAATGGTGTTAATTCTCCCAGACTGACCCAACTGACTCCTGGACCATCCTTGTTCCATTTCTGGGCACAGACATTAACTCTGTCCTGCTCCACAGACTCCTGACTCCACAGAGGGGTCAGTCCCACCCCTGGCCAAGGCAGTTCTCAGGCTTCCATACTTAACAACATGATCTAATACCAACATCTCCAGATTTGTCAATCAGTAGGACTTCAGACCTCCTGTTCTTCCATATTTCTGTTTGGCTGAAATTAATTATATTTATGGTGGGGGACTGTTGGTCATGACGTCCATCTGGTTCTCTGCCTGAGTTTTTGAAAACTGGTGGCTTGTGGGCCAGATCTTGCCCAGTCGTGTTTTGCTTGCCCTGCACAGTGTTAACTTACACAATTGTTGGTATGGAAAAGTGGAATATGTAGTTTACAGATCTTGATTTCTGGATTCTCATGAAGGGTCTAAGGTAAATGCTTGGTTTATACTTCTTTTGTTGGTAGAGTCCCCAGACTGTTGGGAATAGATGGCTGTCCTCCCAAAGACTGCTCTCCTGTGGGTCATGATGAAAAACAGCCACTGCTCACTTTTGGAGGATAGTAAGAGAAGGATTAAATAGCTTATATGTCAAGTACCTAGAAAACGCCCGCGTGTGCATGGCCAGCACTCTGTAAATTATCTGTCGTTTTCATCATCATTGTGGCATCAGTGTGTTTTCTGTGAGGGACTGTTGAAGTCACTGTTCACTACATAGGGTCTTAGGGGGCTCCCAGAGAAGACATGTCTATCAGATCTCAGTTCCAAGAAATAATTGTCCTTCTTCTGAGTTTCTGGCCCATGCGTGCCTTACTCATGCCATGAATCTTGTTTCTGTCTTTGTTTCTGAGCTGCTGGGAAGCTCAGAGGCAACTCTGCAGCTCATGTCTAGCAGGAGGACATGGCTTTATGGCACATGTTTGGTTTATTGAGTTTCACATACATCATCTTGGTTTCACATACATCATCTTTGCTCTGCTCTGCTCTTTTTACTTCTTACTTGCTTACTTTAATATTAATCATACACTGGGCCCGCCTATGATTTTGACAGTCTCCTATTGACTCAGGAGAAATCCAGTGATGATGATGGTTGTATTCAAGAATATATAGCATTTCGAAAGCATTCTATAGACTGTCAAGATTTTCTGTATATTGTCTCACTAACCACGCTGGCCCCTTCAGGACTTGTTCTTGTCTAATGTTGGCTATGCCAATGTTATTTTACCAGAATCGAATGGGAAGAATGGTACCAGCGGGTTTTCATGAAATATCCTGATTGACACCAGAAGCAAAGCTATAGCCATTGTCATATTGCACATGGATAGCTAAAGCCAACGGCCTTTAGCCCACCCTCTGAGAACCGATGCAGGATTTCTTAAGAAGATTCTTTCCCCTCACCCCATGTCTGGATCTTGCAAGAGGAGTTTCTAGAAAGCTCTTCAGAGGGGTTTCCTGCAGACCTCTCTAGGCAAGGGCATGTTCCATCTGACTGCTCTCTGGAGAGGAGCACAGATGTTCCCTCCTAAAAAGGGCATGCTGGGCTTTTTCTCTCTTGCAGGTTAGGAGGCCTGCCCTCAGGTTTCCTCTCAAGTTTCCCTAGCAGTTCTTCAGAGAGCCGTGCTTAGAAGACTTTGAATTACTCTGATACCAGATGACGCTGCAGCCTTCGGGATCCAACTGTGTTGTGATTGTGCTCTGGGATTCTGGAGGGGAAATTTCCAAACTCTATTAATTAATACATTTGGGGAAGCTTCGTGTTATTTATTTTAATAAGAGATCCTGGGCTGCCAGTTAACTTAGAACTCATCTGGTTATTGTTTTCTGTGTCCCTCCCCCTCCAAGGAAAGAAATGCCTTGCCCGCAAAGCTCAGTTCTCTCATGGGGCTGACGACTTGGTTTTTCTGTTTCCCCCATGCATGCAGTTTGTAACACTTAGTTGCCTCACTTACTCTCCTCCTTCAGTCCACACTCTTCCTTCTGCCTTTGGCAAAATGTGTAACAGTGCTGAGTGAATAATAGGAGGCCAGGGGCTTGCAGGGGTACAGAGCTGTGTTGTCCATGTGTTTTAGTGTGGGCACATTTTCCTCAGCTGTGGTAACACCTGAGATTGAAGCTGATTTCCCAGCATCCCTGGTTGAGCATTTGCAGTATGGCACGTCTGGGAAAACACTATGATGCCTGTTTTCTCATTCTGCGTTAACTGAGACTCGGACCTCAGCTCTGAGTCCATAACTGTGATATTAATAAAGGTCTCCATGTTCATAGGCAGGGATTAGGCCATGCTGGATATTGAGACCCTTGGGGCCATGAACCTTGAAAAAATGCATCTCTCAGAACTGGGCTTCTGACCGTTGCACATGACCTTAGAACACATGTTTTAGGAGAATACACTGAAGTCCAAGTCCTAACTCTAGTGATGAATTCCAAGCTTTCTGTTATTGTTTTTCTTCCTGAAAGACAAAGGGAGTTTTATGCCCTGGTATTTGAGGTTCAGTTCAAGGGCAGTGTTGTGAGTGCTGGGAATTTGTAATATTCTTTAAAGGATCCAACGAAGAATCTACTCTCTGCTCTACTGTTCATCCCTCTGTCCATCCATCCATTCATCCACATCAGCATTTACTAATTCCTGCAAGGTACCTGGTGCTGTGTTTACAGTGTTGGGCTTAGCACGGAACAGCCTAGCATTACATTGTATATCAAGAACCTATTATTGCCAGATGTCTCCAATGTTCGCAGCATCTTTGAGAGGTAAGGATTTGTGTCCCTCCCTTCTGTGAGGGAGCAGAGCTAATGTACCTTACCCAATCACCCAGCTCGTCAAGGTGCAGCAGGCCAGAGGTGTCCCTGTGACATTTAGGAACAGAGCAGCATCTCCTTGCTTGGACTCCTTTGTTTGCCCAGACCCAGATCCACACTGGAGTGTGGCGTGGGCATTCTGTAGCAGGGTCAGGACTGAAACAGTCCCTGGCTTGTCACCTGTCCTCTTCCTGGGCTGTCTTCCTGCTATTGGTGAGACAGGGAGATGGGGACGCATCAGACGGAACTCTCGGGAAGCCTATCAACTCTCACTTCCCTGCCTTCTCCTTTCCAGTCTCTTGGAAACTTGAGGTTCTGTTCAGACTCACCCTGTCATTGGACGGTGGCACCAGGATAAGAGTATAAATGAGGATCCACTTAGCAAATGTCTAAATATGAAAGAGTTACAAATGAAGGTAGTTGTTAAGTCAACTTTGTTCTGTTCTCTGACCTTGGCAAAGACCAGGATGGAATTCAAAATTTTTAGGTTCCTCAGAGTGTAGGAATTGATGGTTTGAGGAGAGTGGTCCCCAGCCCAGCTCCCCACTTCCCTTCCCTTCTGGCTCCATCCCACATGGTGGTGCATGTCCGCACACGCTGCAGCCAGGGTTGTCACGCATGCTTGTGGATGCCCATCCAGCCTCCACCCACCCGCTCCCCACAGCAGGCCGCCCTTGGGCCCAGCGGGACCCCCAGGAGTGGTACAATTTGCTATTCACAGGGTGGGCCTAGAGAAAAGCCCAACATAGACCCTGAAAGTAGACTCAGGACTTTGGGCAGGAAATTTGGGGATCCGGGGTACCCGGAGCATGTCTGAAAGGGAAGGATGTGAATTCTGCCCTTGGCTTTATCAAATCCTTGCCCCTGGTGGATAAGTATAGCTAGAGGATTCTTTTAAATGTGTGGTTCCAGGCAGGGGCCCCTTTGCCTGGATCCTTGGTGATACCAGTTCTGCTAAGTCATCAGCTTGAAGGGGCTGCATTTAATACAAAAATGAGCCCCATTAGTAAATTTCAGAGCCGTGTTTAGGAGCCCCAGTTTCCCAGTCCCTGGAAACCCCAGTCCCTGGCTTCCCAGCCAGCTCCTGGTTCTCATCTTGCAAAGTAAGCAGGCCACTTGCGTGCCATTTCAGACAGCTGACCTTGTCCAAACCTCATCCTAGCAGCACTCTGAGGTGTGAGGACCCGAGGCCAAGCCTGAGTGGGTGACTACAGCTTAGACAAGCTCTGCTGCAGAGATGTGATTTCAGAACACAGTTTACACAAAAGCTGCGAGCTTTGGGGACAGGCTTCTGATGTGCGTAGCTCTGTAACACCACAGACTAGCTTGGTGATTTTTCTGAAGCTCCTGTAGCCTCAGTTTCCTCATCTGGAAACTGGGAATAAAATAGAATCTGCTGGTGAAGTTGCACAGATGGAAAATGAAGTGTTTGTAGAAATCTCGCATGTGGCTTTGCCCACAATGAGTGCTCCCTGAGGAACAGCTCTTGTGATGGGCCCTGTTCTCCAAGACCCTGCGCCCTGCTGAGAAGGGGCTGCCATCCACATGTCTGTGTGTCCATTCATCTATCCAACAGATATTTTTAGAGCACTTACCATGTGCTAAGCACTATTCTGGGAACTCAGAATTCACCAGTGAACAAGAGAGGCAAAATTCTTTCCCACAGCAGAGCTGGCCTCCTGATAGGCAGAAGCAGAGATAAATTCATAATCGAAATAATCATGGGAGTTGCATAGGAGCTAGTAAGTGTTATGGTGGAAAAAAACTTGACAGGGGAAGAAGCTTTGGTCATGACAAGGTGGGATATAGTTTTAAATAGGTTGGTCAGGGTAGGCCCTGTGAAAGAGGGCATCCGAGCAAAGACTTGAAAGAAGTGAAAGAAGAAGATGTGAGAGATATGGGAGAAAACATTCCAGGCAGAGGGAACAGATAGTGCAAAGGCCCTGAGGCAGAAGTGCTTGTTGCTCCAGGGGCAGCCAGGAAGCTGGTGTGACTGGGGCAGAATGCTTGTGCATGTGCGTGTGCATGTGTGCGTGCATACAGGTTGTAGATGAGGTTGGAGAAGTGATGCGCCAATTCACGCAGGGCCTCATAGTCCACTCAAAAGGCTCGCCTTTTTCACTGAATGAGAGGGGGCCTTTCTGTAGTATTAACAAGGAAGTGACATGATCCTCCACACCTCCCTCCCATGGCTTGCCCTGTGGCTTGGGCCCTCAGGCTGCCCCTGTATCATCTGTCTGAGCCCTCAGACCTCCTTCCCACCTCTTGTTGTGGGCTCACTTCCCCCCATTCATGTTGTGTGCCCCTTTCCACCCCCTTGCCCTGGGTCCCATTCCCTCAAGTCCCAGATGTCTGTCTACAGCCAATGAACTGATACACTGTATTCTGGAGCCTATTTTATTTTATTTTATCCTATTTATTTACTTTAAGGTACATTTTTTTTTGTTTTGTTTTAAAATTTTATTTATTTTTTTGTCAGGGGAAAAGCACAAGTAGGGAGAACAGCAGGCAGAGGGAGAAGCAGGCTGCCCACTGAACAAGGAGCCCAATGTTGGACTCAATCCCAGAACCCTGGGATCATGACTGTGATCATGACTGTGATCATGATATGAGCTGACTGTGGGGGCTCACCTCATCTCTGAAGAGGGCTGCTTATGACCACCCTTCTGTGAGCCTTGGTTTGGCTGGGCTCTCCCTGTTTCCCATGGAGCCCCAGGCCTGTCCTCAAGCCCCCCTGGGCCCTGGTCTCCTGGCTGCCTTTGTCCTGGTGCACTATAGTAGAGGACAGGAAGGCAGGAGAAGCTCTCCCAGGCTGGGTGGAGGGGCAGGGTGGAGCGCAGCTGACTGAGGGGGTGTGTGTCGGGGAGCCAACAGGAAGTAGGGCTGGGTTTTGTTCCCTGACCAGTTCCCCGGCAAGGCTCTCCCAGGGGGTTTCAGGGCTCAGTCTGAAGATGTATTGTTCCTGTGGATGGTGCAGTCTAGACAGTTAGCTGTGGCCACACCAGCCCTTGCTCTGCTTGGCAGACTGTGACACAGACATCAGTCCAGATACCCTCCGAGAGATATGGGCCTTGCCCTTGGCATCAGCCTAGACAACCTTGCTGGGGCAGGAAGGCTCTCCTGGACCCTATGCCAAGGGCAGATGTCTCCCTTTGCAGCTCTGTGGGTGGGCCCTTGAGGGGACATGATGGGGATAAGCAAGGCTGGCCTCACCCACTGCTCACAGCAGCAGAGGTGAAGGGTGGCCCTGGGTCAGAGGGTTTCCTATTGAGTCAGTGTTCCCACCGGTATGCACATCCCTCCCACCACTACCCCCAAGTCCATGCCAAGCCCCCCTCCACCCCGTAGCTCTATCTCAGGAAGAACTCTGCCAGTGGAAACGCCAGCTCCCTTTGTGCAGCCGCACGGGTTATCAGGGTTGCTCAGATTGAGGAAGTCCTCCCCCTGCTGCTCGATGCCACTCTGCCCCACCCTGCCCTGCAGATGGGAGGGAGGCCTGCCCGGGGAAAGTCTGGCTCATACCAGGCGGTGTGGCTGACCCTCCTGCCCCTGGCGCCAGGGCCCTGGGCTCTTCTTAGGATAAGCTTTGTGATCAGGGCGGGATCCATTTTTTGTCATTCAGTGCTGCTCCCCCCTCCCTTCCCTAGTGTCTCTGTGAAAATGAAAGCTATTGTTTATTTAAAAGGGCCATTTGCCTAATGCCCCTGGAATTCATTTGCTGGAGCAGTTTCCATTTTCATGCTCGGTTCAGACCTTGGCCGCAGCCAAGAGGTTATGTAACCTGGGATGGAATGAATCCCACTGGCATCTGGGGACCCCCAGCGCACCCCACCCTTAGCCATTCCTGTGAGGGTGAGCATCCTGGGCTGCACCCCCAAGTTGCCTCTGGGGCTGCCAGAGTGGGGGCAGTTGACACAGGAACACTGGGCAGCTGTCGGAATGGAGTCAGGGGGACAATTTCTTTGGGGGGCTAAATTCTTAGACCTTCTCTGGGTCTGCTGTCTCTTCCTCAGCTATACAGACCCTCCTCATATACACAGCCCAGGCCCTTCCATCTGCCTGCTCTGGACCTCAGCAAAAAGTCTGGGCATCACTGCCTGAGCCTTGGCAGGATGTGGGAGCTGTTTCTGGCACAGTCCTTCCTGGCTAGCTTGTGAAATTTGTCTCACGCTTCTATCGATCCCCAGCAGAATCGGCCGGAGGGCCTCACCCCGACTGACGGCTACTTCACCCCTAGGTTCCAGCCCAAGGTCCCTTAGTTTCTACTCTGAAACCTGGTCTGGGTCTACAGGGAATTACTTTGACGGGGGACAGGGCGTTACCCCGGGTTATGAGGGGCCTGGAGGTTTAACTGACTTCTAGATTTTAAAAGGAGACAAAGACACGGAGTAGTCTTTAGAACTCTGAACTCTGTCAGTTTCATCATGAGGAGGCCCAGTTAGGGCCAGTGGGGTGGGGAAGGAAGGCGATACTGCCCCTGCCTTCCCTTCTGCACCCCCATCTTGGGAGATGGTAAGAAACCAATTCTTTCTTCCCCCCTCCCTCCCTCCCCTGGTGTGGCCTGAGATGACTCCCTTCACATCACTTCTCTGCTTAAATACGCTTGTCACCCCACGTTAGGAGCAAGGTAACCGCTGTGTGTCTATGTGTTAACCAGTGTTAACTGCTGGTGCAAACAAAGCCTTGATTTTCAGTGACTTAACCCGCTAGAAGTGGCTCATGTATCCATCAGATGAGGCTCTTCCTTCCACAGGAGGCAGCTTCCTCCACACGGTGATGCTGTGACCCGGGTTCCTTCCATTGCTGGCTCTCATCCCTCAGGGCCTCGAGGTCGTCTGCTTCCTTGGGGGCAGGAGGAGAAAGGGCCCGTGGAGAAGGCACATCCACTTCTTAAACACTCCAGCCTAGAAATGACCCACATCTCTATTGGCGAGACCCAGCCACGTGGTCATGGCTGGCCTTCTGGGAACGTGGCCCCAAGTCAGGAGCCAGCCCAGTGATCATTCCATGTGGCATCCGTGGAAGGAAGTGGAAAGAAGGAGGTGTCTTGGAGAGGTGGCAGTGTGGGGATGTCCACAGGACTTCGTGAGTGAGTGTTGGGGGCAACAGAGAGGAGTTGGGAGTCTGAGGTCCCCCCAGGTTTCTGGTTTGGAGAACAGGTGGGACGGTGCTGCCACCCAAGGAAATGAAGTCTGTGGGAAGAGCAGCCATTGTTGAGAGGGGAGAGGGGACATGTCGGTCACATGTCCAGCATGGAGTGGGTGCTATAGGAATGTTTTGTGGTTTAGGAAAGAGTAGGAAGAGTAGTGAATGAGCTTGAGGCCCTTCCGCCCAGCCCACGGAGATCTGGTTGGGAAAAGGTGTTTGGTCGCTGTATTCACAGCCGGCAGCCATAGCACCTGATGGGATCAGACCGACCCATGTGCAAACACAAAGCTAATAATGAGAATAATCGGGGGGAGAAAAGCCATAATCAGTGACCCAGAAGAGGATGCCACCCCAGACATCGAGCCCTCTTTGGTGCTGGGTTCTCATTTATCTGAGCCTGAAGAGAGAGGCGAGGGCAAGCCAGACAGGGATGCTGGTCCACCCCACTTAGGTGAGAAGGGCCTGCCGGCCTTGCGCCAGCACAGCTTCCTCTGCCCTCCTCGGCCTCGGGCTCATTGCTCTAGTGACAGGTGCCACGAAGGACTGGGAGCTGGCATTATCCAGGTATCTGACCAGAAGCAATCAGGCTGCCCCTTCCCTGCTCCTCAGAAGGAAAGGGGGAGCCTGCTGCAGGCCAGGTCCTGGACTGTGGCCACAGACCATTTTGCTACTGGGCTGACCCCAGCTGCCACCTGAGCTCTGAGTTAGTGGTACATCACGGCAGCGGGGATTTCAAGAAGCTTTGCAAGTGAGTGTTGTGGGGGAGGGCTTGGCCCCATTCTTGTCTAAGGGTCAAACTGGTGGCCTTCTATTATGCCTTTACATAAGAGGGGGCACTGCCTGACTGGCGGGGGGCTGGGGAGGGTGGGCCTCACGCCTCTACCTAGTGGTGGGGAGCCTGGGATGAGGGAGGGGAGAGTGGACAGCTGAATTCCTTGTTGACCTCTCCTCCTGCTCTCAGCAAATCCATGTGCCCCTTCTCCCTTCCTTTTGTGACAGCCTGCAGAGAAGATTCCACAGTGAGGTGCACACAGAATTTTGTAGAGTAGGGAGGTCCCAATTAAGGAAATTTTGTTTGTTTACTTTCTAAGTGAAGCCTGAAGTGTTTGTGAAGCTGCATAGCAGAGATTAAAGGCATAGACTCAGGAGCTGGACAGCCCAAATTTGAATCTAAATTCTACCACATACAACCTTGGACAAGTCACTTAGCTGCTCAGTGCCTCAGTTTCCCCACATGTAAAATGGTGATAGCAGTACCCACCTCCTGTGATTATTATGAGGACTAAATGAATTCCTCCTTACAAAGTGCTCAAAACAGCGCATGGCACAGAGCAAGTGCCATGAAATGGGTGTTACATTTTAAAAAATTGAATTTAGTTGAAGAGTTGGTACAAACCAGAGGGCAGGTGATTCCTTATTTTCCCCAGTCTTCTCTCTCGAGAACCTCCCAGGCTTGTCTCCAAAAAATCTGCTTCCTTGTTTTTGGGTGTTTTGTTTTGTTTTGTTTTGTTTATCCCTAAGCAGCAGGTGGGTAATGGAGATAATCCCTTCTGGTATCATTTCTAGACTCTGGACAAGGTAGTCTTGCTGCTAGGGGAAATGCAGAGGAAACAAAACTAGCTGGCAGGTGCCACACCAGACAGTTTGCATAAATTGTCTTTAATCCTGAAACAAAACACAAACCCTTGAGGGTTGGGTTTGTGGTGTCCATTTTACAGATGAGCAAACTGAGCCAGAGAGTGCGTTTGGCCCAGAGTCCAGGACTCAGACCCCCATTTATCCGAGGACCCTGAGCTTTCCTTAGTGCCAGCCTTCTCCTGTCTCTGCAAATGTTGCTGCTTCAGTCATTTGATGAAGTATTATCCTTATACTTGCCCCCAAATGATGGATCACGGTGTTCACTGAGCACCGGCTGAATGTTGAGGACTGGAAGAAAAGGAAAGACAGTTACAGGTCAGGCAACAATGGAGACGATGGGCCATACTGCAATGATGCATGTTGCAGTATGGCCCAGAACCACCGTGGGACTGTGTGTGAGGTTCCAGATTCTTTCCAGCCCGTGCTGCTGGAGCAAGTGCGCTGGGGCCTGCAGGCCTGGGGAGGCTTCCTCTGACATAGTATGCAGTGCAGGCTGTGTCTAAGCTGGGTTTCAGAAAGGGAGTTGGAGGGGAAGCTCTTTGAGCACATAGAGGAGAGAGAGAAAAAGGCGAGAGCAAGCTCCATAGAGTCAGGGGGGGAAAGGATGCTGGAATAGGTGATCAGATTGCAAAATGAGGTTCAAGACTGGGTGAATGTCTGTGTAATAAACAGAAACTTCTAGGGAGAGCTTTCTACTAAATGGAAACCCTTCCCAGATTATCTGTGTTCCACAGAGTAGCCTCTAGCTCTGACTAGCCTGGACCCAGGTCTGGACTAACTGGTAAATCAAACACAGCTGTCTTCTCCTAGAGCCACCTGAAAAGGGACCTGTAACATCCCTGCCTTATCTGACATTCAGAAGATTTTTGGCATTGGGAAGAGCAGCAGTAGCGTCACGGTTGGGAGAGGGCAGGGCTGGAAGAGGGAGACCTGCAGGGGCCCAGCCATATCTGGAAGGCTGGTAGGAGCGGGGACCTCAGAGGCCTGGGCTTGGGGAGGGGAGGGGGCAGCAGACCGCAGAGGTCCCAGGCTGGACAAGGGAACAGGCCTGCCCCCCGCCCTCCCCAGGAGCAGGGTCGGCCACCCTTTCGGGCCAGCCGTACTATTAGCATCCTTGGGCCAGCCCGTGCCCTTGGCGGCCCCAGGGCCAGGCTAGGGAAAAGAACAAAACAGCGAGAAAGAGCCTCAGAAGCAAGAAATGCCGATGTCAGGGAATTCTGGTGGCATGTGCCCAGCTTGGAGTCCAAAAGCTGCACAGGAAGAACAACCCAAACGGAAAGCAAACAGACTCCGAGTTGAGAAACTCGTTCCCCTTACCCAGGGTGCACAGTTCAGAGAATGGCAGAAAAGCACGAAGAACTGCAAAACCAGTTGGGCTACTTCATCTCTTTACCTTCGCGATGGGAGGTGGCACCGGGAATGCTGGTTAAGAGCAGAGTCGGACTCAGAGCCCCTTGGCCCCGCTTGGCTTTTCCCCGGCATTGGAACAACTCGCTAAGTCTGCTTCTGCACTCCGTTCCCCCTCCCGGCCCAGTGTCTGGGCTGTCAGCACGATGGCCAACGGCTGTGTGTGCATGAGGAAAGCCGCAGGGTGCTTTCTTGTGCCCCAGTTTTTATGAGCATTTACTTCATCCCTGTTTGCGGCAGCAAAAGGCAATATGGCCCCCGACTTCTCGCCTCATGGGTTTCAGCCTGCCTCTATGCCCGGGCCTGAGAGCCAATGTAAAGCTCCAATCACTTGACCCATGGTGTGGCAGGAAGGTTGAATCGTGCTTCCGGGTCGCAGATGGTTCTTCTCTTCCGTTCATTCATTGACAGGCTTGGTCAGTCAGCAAGTGTTCACTGAGCACCCTCCATGGGTCAGCACTGGGCAAGGTGCTGTAGATACCATGATCTGGAACAGCAGATGTTGCTGCCTCACTGGAGGTTCCACTGTGAATAAAATGACCCCGTGAATGAATGTCTCCTTCCAGCTGTGGCACCTGCCATGAAGAAACACATTGCTATTGAATTGTAGCCCAGTATTTACATGTGACATTCTCTTGTGAGTTTCCTCCGAGGCCCACAAGGTTTCCACTCTTTCCACATCCTCAGTGTGGATGCTCCACTACCTGTTAGGAACTTGGAAAGAGATAGGCTGCCACTCAGTTTTGGACAAGCCCCCGAGCAGTGCCCAGAGTACAAAGGGATTGTGGTTGGAGAGGCCCTGGAAGTTTGACTTTGGAGAGGGACATTTTTGGAGAAGGCTATTGGTGTGGTATGGTGGTTTTCCCCTTTGAGCTTCTTGGAGGAGAGAAAAGGTTGTATCCCTTCAAGCCAAGAGAAAGCAGACCACTCAGAGTGCTTGCCCAGGCATCTTCCAGGGTCTCAGGGCACAAAGGTGAAGGTTGGACTTAGAGCTTAAAGAGGAGTCAGTAGTGTCCGGAGATGGTCCTCCCTTCCCATGGAAGGATGTGTGAGTGCATCTCAAGGAGAGCTGGCCCACTGTATCTTCCTGAACCATCTAAAGGGGATTAGAGACCAGTTGTCCTCTCGGGATCTTCATGGGAGGGCCCCGATGCTGGAGAAGCTCCAGGGAGCCTTTAAATGTGCCTGAAAACTTAACCAGGAACACCCATCAAGCTGAGAAGCATGTGAGGGTCCAGGGAGAGGGTCAGGTTTGAATGTCGGCAGTGGCCAGAGAAAACCACGCCCAATGATGCACGTTCAGCCATGCTTGGCTGAACGTGCATCATTGGGCGTGGTTTTCCCTTCTCCCCATTGCCCTGCCCCCCAAGATGTCCTAAGAAGTTGCTGGGAAATAGAGTCTAAAAGAGAAAGTAACCACCCTCTGAATTTCCATCCTCTGCTCTCACCTCCTAGCAGCCTTCAAGCCTGAAATAGGACACATCCAAGTTTAACTTTAGATGAAATTTAGAATTTTATACTATCACACAGGACTGGTCGTTTTAATACTGAATGAGGTTATTCTGGTGCCTGCCAGACACTTTGTGATCTGAGAGTGATCCAAAGGAGAATGAGAGCTGCCCACGGTTTCATTTAGGGCACCAGGGAGAGGGACCAACCTAGGTATCTCAGGGTCTGGGAGGCATAGGACAGTGCAGTCAGTGTCACATTTCAAGCAGATCATGCTGGCTGCACGTTAGGGAAGAGGAGTTAGGGGGTGAATGTGAATTCGGGGAGAACAGGGAGAAAGTTTGTAGTGGTCTGTGGTAGAGGTGAGGAGGAGGGAAGGCTGCAGAGAAGGCAGCATCCAGTGATGTAGGACGCCTATGGTCTCCTTTTGTCTCTACTGTGGACTTGTTTCTATCATATGAAGAACTCTGACTAGCTCCTCCTTTCCCACCCAGGACCTATGATATGAACCTACCCACAACAGCTGCTCAATAAATGACTGATAAATGTTTCTGAAATAAGGTGTAGGAAGAAAAGTGAGCATTGGGGTTTGTTTCAATTATCTGTTAGAACAATAATGCATGACGAACTCAAAACCTCAGCTGGCACAGAATAATGAGCATGTTGTTCACAAATCTGGGCTGAGCGGTGGCTCGGCTGGACAGCTCTGCTGGTTTGGGCAGAGCTTCTTGACATCACTGGGGGTCAGCTGGCTGTTGGCTATTTCAGGTGCCTACGGCCGCTCAGCTCTGTTCCACATGTATCTCATCCTCCAAAAGGCCTGCCCTAGTATGTTCTCTTGGCAGTGGAAGGGGCCACTGATGCAGTCTTTCCACTGCAGGTCAACTCAGGCTTGAATCCCATCTGTAGCACACACGAGTCATGTGACCTTCAGTTGGTTATTTTACATCTGTGGCTTAAGGTCTTCAACTGTAAAATGGGGCTGAGAACATCGATCTCACCAGGCCATGAATTAAATAACAGCAGTAATAGCTCCTTCCCACTGGACCATCCTGAGGGGCTAAATGATTCTGCCTGTGGCACAAGTATAGAAGAGAAAAAGGAGACTCTTCAAAGATGGCAAAGAGTCAAAGGGAGGGGAGGGAACACAAGACTGGAGAAGTAGCATGTCCACAGGCGTGGAGGTAAGGTAGGACAGGGGCCCGGGGAATGAAGAGGTGAGAGAGTGTGCGGGAAGATTGGCTGAAGTCTCTGGCTGTAGGGGTGTGGTGTCAGGGAGTCTTAATCTTATCTTGCTGGCCCTGGGAACCATGGAAGATTCTGTAGGAAGCGAGTGATTTATTTCATTCAGTAAGCATTTCTTTGGTACCTACAACATATTCTTTTAGGAGCTATGGATGTGACAGTGATTAATCAGTCTTGTGGGAAAGTCAGGCAGGAAGATGTTGGTACACAGTGACATCAGAGAGACTCGTTGGCCAAGAGGAGTGCCAGTCCTGAGACATGATGCCACTGCATGGGGTTTGGCCTCTCATGCATGAGCAGAGCTCCTGATCTTAGGCCCAGAGTGTATGAAGCCCCCTCTGTACAGAACCTCATTTTTTGTGACCCAAGCCATCTGACAATGGGGCTGAGGAAGAAGCAGCTGAAAGGAGGGAAGCTCAGTGGCCCCGGAGGGTCCTTACACCAGGGTCCCTCCACTTGAGTCTAGGACTTGGGCATCTGTCGGCAGGTGTATTTTATGGGATCTCCGGGTCTGTGGGGAAGCGGCTCCACTGTTAAACCCAGTGCATGATGCCTTTCCTTTGTTATTTCTTATGCGGACATCTCAAAAGAATTCATGGAGAATTATAACAAAGAAGTGAAGTGAACGCAAATATGACAAGCAGGCAGAGATGAGTCAAGACTGGTGGGCCAGGCAGAAGTGGCTGCTGCTGAGAATCTCATTCTTGCAGGATGGTTTTGGTTTTGGTTTGCTCTTCTGAGAGCAGCAGACATGTATGGAAACGTGGCACCGTATATCAGTCAGCTTTTGCTGAGTAACAAACCTCCCCCCAAATTTAGTGGATTAAAACAAGAGCCTTTTATTATTATTATTTATTATTTATTATTATTATTTTATTATTGATGTGCATCTGGCTTGGCTGATCTCAGCTGGGCTCCCTCCAATGTCTTACGCTTGCTGGGTGACAGGGTGCCTGTGCCACTGTCCCTCGTTATCCTGCAGGCTAGCCGGGGCTTTTCACATGGTGGCTTGGAAGTGAAGACTTTTGAGGTGTGGGCTCAGAAGCAGAAGTACCACTTCTGTTGCATTCGGTTGGCCAAAGCAAATTCCAGTGGTGGGGAAACAGACTCCACTCTTGATGGGAGGTGCCACTGTGTCGTATTTTCAAGGCCCACGTGTTGGGGGGAGCGGAAAATTGTTGCCTGTGTACCGTGCACTGAGTGTGTGGGTTCTGGAGTCACACTGAGCTGTCAGTCCAGGATTCTCCACTTACAACATTTCCTCGTTGGTGAGACACGAACACTGATAGAATTTACCTCAAAGGTTGTTTTGAGGATTAGATAAAGCCTGTATGCCTAACGCATAGTAAATGCTCATTTTTAAAAAAGTAGCATTTTATGTGTTTTGCATTTTCCTCCTAACTGATGTTATGTCCTCATGTTTTTGCTCTGAAAAATGCACTTTCTGTAAGTCTACCCTTCTTTGAGGCAGGAGAGGGGACGGTCACCTCTATTGTGGTGGTATAATTTGAACTTGAGAGTTCAGTTTTGGAAAACAATAAGGGGTGGATATTCATCAACACTAGAAACTTGGGGAATTTGGCTAGAGAAGAAAAGGGGGGCTCTCGTTTGTGTTGGAGCCTCCATGAAATAAGGCCTTCAGGTGAACAGGAGAATACCGCGCTAATTCACTCTCATTGCTCAGCCTTCCTCCACACTTCTTAACTTCTTAACATTGTAAATACTGTAATTATCATCATTTATTTATTTAGTCAATGAAAACAAGCATTTATTATACAGCAGACGCTGTTCCAGGAGCCAGAGACACAGTGAAGCAAGGCATTCCCCCCATACCAAAGGATTTCAGCTTCACTACCTGCCCAGAAAACTCTGTGGACTGCCCTTCACTTCTGAAATCATAGATTCTCAAGTTGAAGACCCTTCACAATCTGATCTTGGTTTATGCTGCTGGCCTCCCTCTGTGCCCTGTTTTCGTGCTACACTCAAGTCAAAGTGGACTCCTCCCTGTGCCCCAAACCTGCCTTGGGCTTTTGCACTCTTCCAAGCAGACCCAGACCAAGAACGGACTCCATGCTGCAGGGTCTGTGGTGGAGAGCCGGCAGGCTGAGCAGGAGGCCTGGGCTGGATGTGGGAATCCCAAGCTGACACATGGCTGCGATCTGGGGTGGGGGGTTCAGAGTCTGGAGATGGGATGTTATTACCTCCAACACAAGAGGCTTTTACTGATGTTTCCCTAGGCTTAACAGTGCACTGTCATCTTTCCTCGGAGTCTGCCTTAAAGAGGTCAGGGGACCAGTCTGACCCCCTGTAGGAGCTCCACGGGCAGAAATGTTCTCTTCCTCTTTTGCCTACAGCATCCTCCTGTTGACGGAGTGCCCCTTCCTAGGAGTGCCACAGGCAGTGACAGAAACCCCCCACTGGTAGTCAAACTCCCATTTCCATACTCCCGTACTTTTAGGACATGTCAGAAGGAATGGGAGGCTGCTTAGCTTGCCCCATTCTCTTCTCCCTTAACCTGCAATCTTGGATAAGAAGAGTAGGATAGAGCACAATACAAATGCTAGTTTAATAAATGGCATAATGAACTTGAAGTTGTCCAAGGTCACCAGCCATGTGCCTATGGAAGGAAGACATTTTACCTTCGACCTGGACCCATGATGAGGTTTGGGAATCCATCCCTTTCCCATCACCAACCCTTCTTCTTCTTTTTTTTTTTTTAAATAATATTTATTTATTTGGCAGAGAGAGACAAAGCGTGAGAGGTACACAAGCAGAGGGAGTGGGAGAGGGAGAAGCAGGCTTCCTGCCGAGCAGGGAGCCTGATGCAGGGCTCGATCCCAGGACCCTGGGATCATGACCTGAGCTGAAGGCAGAGGCTTAACCTACTGAGCCACCCAGGCGCCCCCATCACCAGCCCTTCTAAAGACCCATCAGCAACATTGTAAGACTTCGGGCTCTCTTCCCACATACGTCCTAGCCTTATTGGAAGGTAAAGGGGAATAGTGGTTCCTTTATTTCTTCTGTGTCTCCATCTTCCCTTGGAGATTTCTACTTCCCCTCTATGACATTTTTTTGGCTGAGCAGAACAGCTCTTAGCCAAACCTTAACTGCTCTATGGGAGTCGGGACAGGGGGATGGGGGAGAAAGGGTAAAATGTGACAGAAACAGAGCAGCTTTCTGGGAAAGAGAGTCCCTTTAGCCTACAAAAACTCAGAGGCCATAATGAGGGGTATAAGAGCAGAGGTTCCTTTGTCACCTAGTGGTGTTGCTTTCAGAAAACAGTAAAATAAGAGAGAGAGGTATCAACATCTCAATCCACTTTTTAACACTTCCTTAGCATGAGTCTTCATTAGCATGAGTCAGCTGTTGGTGATTTCTCAGAAGTGGTATATTCCTAAGGTAGCTTCATAAGATCTCCAGAAGCTACTTACATTTAGGAATTTTTCTAAGGGCTCCAGGACTCCAGATAAAATACTGATAATTCCCAGACATCATCACTTCTGCTATCAACATGAACAATATTAGGTTTTCTCTCTGGTGTTAATGAGACTAGAATTCTGTATACACAGACTTGAATTAAGTTGTCACATAGATGTGAAAACTTGCATTTCTTCCCTTAATCAGATTCTCAAAGTCAAAATTGATGGCTTTATTTTTCTAAAAAATGAAAAAAATATCCCCAAAGTACTATTCTTAAAAAATCCCCATTTTTGTTCTTTTATCTCATCAATTTGTTCAAATAACATTAATTGTGTACCTCTTATAAGCAAATGATGTCCTAGGAACTGGAGATAAAAAGCTGAGTGAAACAATGATGTCCCTGCCCATTGTATTATAATATTAGAGACACATCTATCATAGAGCTAAAATATAGGTACCAAACTCTAGGGATGAACGTAAATTTCCTTAATTTAATAAGGCTCAACCAGAAACCCACAAGTGTCTTATTTAATGGTGAAATATAGAAATAATTTTCATTGTAATAGAAACCATAGGCAAGAATGCATGCTATCATTGCTACTGTCTTGAAGGGTCTCGCCAGTGTAGTAAGGTAAGAAAAATAGGTGTAAATAGTGGAAAGTGAAAGATAGTAGTGTCATTGTTTACAGATAATGCTATCTACCTGGGAAATTGACAGAAAAATTGAACTCTTAGATTAATAGATTTCAGCCGTTCAGCTGGACCCGTGCACAAAAATCAATAGCTTTTCTGGTACAAGTGCTTAGAAAGTATTTTGATAAAATAATTCACAGTAGGAACAAATATAAAGTATCTAAAGATGAACCTAAGAAATGTATAGGACCCATATAAGGAAACTTTTAAATTTTTAAAAATGACTTCAAAGATTTGACTAAATATATATACCACACAAATCTGTCAGTTGACCCTAAACATTATTATAGTAAAATTTTTTCCATGGAACTTAACAGGCGGATTTATAATCATAAGAAGGAAATTGCTCAGCCAGGTATCAAAACATATTATAAAATAAGTATTAAAACCATATAGAATTGCTACAGAAGTAGGCAAATAGATCAGTGAAATACAGAGTTCAGAAACACATGTGTATATGAGGTTTTAATAGATGATAGATATTATGTTTCAAATCTTGAGGAAAAGGCTAGACTATTAAATATTATCAGAAATCGCTATCCATTTGGAAAAAAATAGTTAAATCCCTACCACATGCTATTCACAAAAATAGTTTCTACATGGATTGAAGACTTAAGTGTAAAAAGCAGGATATAGGAGACATAGTAATAAAAAAAGACCATGTTTATGAACTTAGAGTAAGGGAGAACTTTTCAAACAAGATAGAAGATGTCAATACTAGAAGGAATGAATGATGCATTTTATTATATTAAAATAAATATTTATGAACATTGATACCATCAGTAAGACAAAATGATTAGTGGAGAATATATATAACAGACAAAGGATTTCTAATCAGAATATATAAAGAACTTTAAAAAAATTTTTTTTAATTTAAGCTCCAGTATCATTAACATCCAGTGCTGTATTGGTTTCAGGTGTACAATATAGTGATTCAACAATTCTTTCATTACTCCATACTCGCCAAGATAAGTGTGCTCTTAATCCTCATCCCCTGTTGTATCTACTCCCCACATCACCTGTATCCTTCTGGTAATCATCAGCTTGTTCTCTGTAGTTAAGTCTGTTTCTTCATTCGTCTCTCCTTTTTTTTTCCTTTGCTTATTTGTTTTGTATCTTAAATTCCACATATGAGTGAAACATATGGTATTTGTCTTTCTCTGACTATTTCACTCAGCATTGGACTCTCTAGCTCCCTCCATGCCATTGCGAATGGTAAGATTTCATTCTTTTTGTGGGTGAATAATATTCCACTCTCTATATATTTGCCACCTCTTCTTTATCCATTCACTTCTGAACGGATACTTGGGCTATTTCCATAATTTGGCTATTGTAAATAATGCTGCTATGAACATAGGGGTGCATGGAGCCCTTCGAATTAGTGTTTTTGTATTCTTTGGGTAAATACCCAGTAGTACGATTACCAAGTCATAGGGTAGTTCTGTTTTTAACTTTCTGAGGAACTTCCACACTTTTCCATAGTGGCTGCACCAGTTTGTATTCCCTCCGACAGTGCAAGAGAGTTCCTTTTTCTCCACATCCTTGCCAGCACTTGTTTCTTGTGTTTTTTATTTTACTCATTCTGGGAGGCGCACATAGGAGGTGAAACCTCATTGTGGTTTTGATTTGCATTTCCCTGATGATGAATGATGTTGAGGATCTTTTCATGTGTTTGTTGGCTAACCAGATGTCTTCTTTGAGGAAAAATCTGTTCATGTCTTCTGCCCATTTTTAATTAGATTATTTGGGGTTTGAGTGTTGAATTATATCAGTTCTTTATATATTATGGATACTAAACCTTTATCAGATATGTCATTTGCAAATATCCTCTACCCTTCAATACGTTGTCTTTTAGTTGTGTTGGTTGTTTCATTCACTGTGAAGAAATTCATAAAAAACTTTTTAAAAAACAATAAAGAAAACCATTTCCCATTAACAAAAGCTATGAAGAGACAGTTAGTAGTCTGGGAGATACAATGGCCCAATAAACAAGCACAAATACACTTATTTATGCCCACTTGTAATTAAGGTAGCACAAAACAATAAGATAGCATTTTTGTCATTTTTGTATTGGCAAAATTTTTTTTTAAAGATTTTATTTATTTATTTGACAGACAGAGATCACAAGTAGGCAGAGAGGCAGGCAGAGAGAGGAAGGGAAGCAGGCTCCCTGCTGAGCAGAGAGCCCGATTCGGGGCTCGATCCCAGGACCCTGGGATCATGACCTGAGCGGAAGGCAGAGTCTTTAACCCACTGAGCCACCCAGGCGCCCCGTATTGGCAAAAATTTTAAGAGATTAACAATACCAGATGTTGGTGAAAATTAGAGCAATAGTTATTTGAGTTTACCAGTGTTGCAAGTATACTTGATTTCCATCAAATGTTTTAATTGTTCATATCCTTCAACCTAACAACTCCACTTTTGGACCTCTTCTCTATAGAAATATTTGCACATGGGCTTAAAGCGAGGGTTTTTATTACAGTGTTGTTCATAATGGTAGGAAAATTGAAACCACCTGCAGATCAATTTGTACTGACGTAGAAAGCTCTCAGAGATTGTACTTTGAAAAAAGAAAGAGAGGAAGAACGAGAGAGAGGTGGTGGCTTCTATAATGCATGGCGCACAGCTCAGCTCTGTGTCCAAGAATGAAGACTTCATCCTCCAGCTAAGGCCTTCTGCTGTCCTCTCCCTTTGTGAACCACCCTCAGCTGACTTTATCCAAGGTCACATGCCTTCCCTGGAGTAACCTGTATCCAGTGACAGATCCTCACAGAGGAATGAAGGCCTGGGGTTCTTGGCCCAGCTTGGAACAACCTTGAAAAGTCATTCCATCTTTAGAACTCTCTAATAATAATAGTAAAACAAACATTGTTTCTTGAGTAACTAGTAGGTTTGGCTAAGGCTTCCATTGAGACCACATCACAAATCAACTCTTGCATCTGCCCTTTCTGCTTCTGTACCTTCTCCACCTGTGCTGATCCCAAGGGCCCTCCTTAATAGTCGTCATTAGGGGAGATAATGCACATTAATCACCATCCCCAGAGTTGGCTTCCCAGAACCCAGCCCATGACAGTGAAGTTGTCCTATTTGATACCATTTCACGAACACAATGCCCAAGTTGCTATATATTCCTTTACATATGTATAAGGTATATTTTTAAAGTTCTGGAAGCCTGATAACAGTGACTGTGTGTGGCAAGAGAACTGAGAAGGGAAGCAAGGGAGTTGATCTTACTTAGTAGGAACACGTTCATGTATTTCTTGAGTCATTAATATGTACACATACACCTTAAGTGCTATGGGAACACTATGAAAGGAGTTCAGAGAAGAAGTGATGATTTTTGAAAATTGTCCTAAAGGGTTAAACTGGAGTTCATTCAAGGATTATAAACTTCTTCTCAAACCTTTTGGTAAGTCTGGAGTTCTAAACTAGGATCCCCACTTCCTGCATCTATGATTTTTCTTAATAGTTTATTGTGAAAGGTTTTGAACAATCAGAAGAGCTTAAAGATTTTCTCAGAGAATACCAAATGCCCATCAGTCTGGTTTTATAATTAACAATTCACTATACTTGCTTTATCACACGTCTATCCATTCATCATCTTTTTAAAAGTAGATTTCAAAATATGCACCTCAAAATGCTGTCTTCATTAGATGATGAGTTTTGTGTTAAGATTTAGATTCTCCTCTCTTTCATTTGTATCTTTTCTTCTATTCTTGTTAAGTCAAACATAATTTCCTAGTTTTCTACGTTTCTTGGCCTTTTGCAAGTGAGTCAGTGGTTAGACAGAGTCAGTGGCTTCAAGCTGTCATTATAAATAAGTTACTCTTTTAACAACAGCATTTTGTATCTACTGAGACCTTGCGTGATGTCACGTGTTTTGTGTACAGTGTCTCACTTACTCAAAACCACCATCTATGTCATGGATGCCACCATTATTGTGATTTTCCCAAGGAGGGAATGGAACTTTAGAGAGGTTAAATAGGTTGTCTGTGGCCACACAGCCATCATTTGGCAAAGCTGGGGCAAAAGTCCCTTTTCTGTCAAAGGTGGTGATTTCAGCCATTATTCTCTAATGTTCTCTTGCGAAGGTGAAACACCCATCCTAGAATTTCTCTGTGGATCACCCACTTTTCATTATGGTATGTCTCATTCTGGACCCAGGATGTGATGTTCTGGAAGCGGACAAGGTGCCTAAAGCACTCTCCCCTTGACCCAGGTCTTCAGCTCCTTCATGATGTCCTGGAGAATCACTGACTCCAGCCATGTATCTTTGATGTCCTGGGCTGTCTTAAGTGGGGCTTGTGTTGGTCAGTATTTCCCACACCTAATGCCAAGTTCCGCTCACATGAGCACAAGCGGGACATGATGGGTGAGGCTTCCTAAGGATTAAGGGGATTGTGAAGCTTTAACTAGAGCATCTGTGTTTCCATCTTGGAAGTAGCTGACAAGGGGCCACGTGACAGGGGCATTTACTTCACTGAATATGTTATGGTTCTCCTTTGCCCAGAACCCCAGACTCTGTGAGGTGCATAACCAGTCACAGGTCATCCTTTGCCAGAGGAGAGAGCAGATGCTCAAGCTAAATTCCTTAACCACGGCATCATAGACAAAAGAGTTCAAAGCCAGGGTGTCTGACCCCAGAGCCCTACTCTTTCCACCACACCATGCTGCCATCATTTTACCTTGTTGGGACGGGGAAGGGCAACGAGGAGGCCCAGTGCTAGCTGAAAGATTCAGGTATGTGCCTAATTCAAAGTGTGTCCATACCATGTCCTAACTGCTCGTGTTTCCGTCTGTCCAGCGCGAGAACCAGAAAGCAGGCTACCTATTCAGCCAGGAAGTGGACAAAGGATACAGACGGGCCAACATTTCTGTCAGAAGGGAAACTGATTCAGTTTGAAGAAATTTTCAAGGTCCCCCCCCGCCCCCCTCTCCCAGATCATACCGCCTCTCGGCCCTCCAGCAGAGATGGTAGCAGTCAGTGGAACTTACTTTCTGTGGCATCTGGAGTCTTTGAAGTGTCTGAGATTTACATGGATGGGGAATGGGGAGAGACTGGCAGCCAGGTGTGCATAATAGGCTCAGAGAGTTACTAACAACTACTGAGGAGCCCAAGTTCCCATCTGGTCAGGCCGTCGTTCCTAGTTTTCTACGTGTCCTGCCTCTTGGTGTTAGACTCAGTTATAGAGGTAGAAATTCCCAGTGGCAGTTGAATTCTGGATGCTGATTTACTAGAAGTGAGCCCTGACCTTTTTGGTATGCTTTGGGTAATAATTCATGGAAATCTATATAACTTCTCTATTGCATATGCCTGGAAGGCAGTAGCAGAAAACGGGTTCCTTGTGAGAACCAGAAGTTCAAACTAAAACATTGAGGAAAAGCTTGCTTATAGAAGAAATGTTTAGCCAGAGGGTTTCCACACTGAGGGCTTTGTGTGGCTTTGGGGAATGGTGTAGAAATCACATGTGGCTCTAGCTCTGCTCAGCCTTTCATTATGAGTCACCTTTCCTCAACGTCCTCTCTCTTCTGCACTCACTGTGGAACAGAAACCTGAAAGCTGCAGTTTTTGGCAGATGTCCTCGGTAGAGCTCAGTATTTCTCACCCTGCCCCTTTCTAATCCTGAAAGGGGAGTTGAGGGAAATCCCTACCACGAAGGCAGGGAGGCCCGTTGGCGGGGCCTGAAAAGGCGGTCATCCTTCCACTCCGTTCATATATTCGGCTAGTTGACTGAGTCTTCTTCTAGGCTGGCTGTTGAGGCACGTCAGATAGACATGATTACCCTTTGCTGAGCTTAGCAGCCACCAGGAATGCTAGAAAGTAAACATGTAATAACCAAACAAGTAGAAATTAATTGTTACAGGTGCCATGAAGAAGAGGACCGGGGTGAAGTGTTTGAGAAGGGATCAGCCATACTAAGTGTTGGGGGGAAAGCCTTGAGGCAGAGGGAACATCCAGTATGGTGGCCTGGAGACAGGAAGGACGGGGGTTCAGAGGGGCACCAGGGAGGCCAGTGTGGCTGTGGTGGGGTGGACGAGCGAGCAGTGGACAGAGGCCATAGTGGAGAAGTCTGCAGAGCGAGTTCTCACGGGGTCTGGTGTCCATGTTCAGCGAGTGGGTCTAATTCGATGAGCAGTGGGACACTGTGGGAGGGTTTGCAGCAAGGGGTATGTGGTTTTCCTTGCATTTTCGGAAGATTACCCCGGGTTTTGCATGGACAGTGGACAAAGAGAGGAGCAGGAGAGCAGGCAGGGAGCTGGAGAGGAGATTCACGGGGTCGGTGTGGCAAGAACCTGCCTATGTATCCCCAGGACCTGGAGAGAATTCTGATTCTGCCCCTGCCACACTCCATTGCTGGACAGCTTTGGGCAGGTCTCCTCTCTGGCATTCAACTGTTCACCCCTCATAAAATAGGAACAAGTATTTTCTCCTATGGTCTCTGGAAGAAATAAGTATTCATAAAGTCCTCTATAAACCTGGACCATATGCTTCTCTGAGCCATAACATGATTCATATTGAAAGGAGGTGGACTCCTGCAATGTTGGAAAAATCAGTCCGATGCCCCTGTGTGAGCAATGTCTTATTACAGCCCGGAGTGAAAAAGATGCTTTTGTTTCTTTACTGCTATCAGTGTCTCTCTGAGGGAGGGCAACTGGTGAAAAATCACATGGTGTGGCCATTGATATATAGTCATTTACTGGGGTAATAACTTGAAAGGGTTGAGCCTTTTTTTTTTTTTTTTCTCCTTTCACTTCATGTCTCTGGCCACCATGTGTGGGTGACACAAGAGTGTGATAAAGTGTGTAGGTGTGACGGAATGCCTGATGAAGACTCAGTAAACCTCCGTGCAGTCACTCTCCCACTGACAAGAGACTGCACGCCTTTCGTGCCCCGTGGGGGCCAGTGGACCATCGCTGCCGCTGGCCCAGGGCAGTGCTCTCTTCTCATCCTTAGGGTAGAGTCACATAGTACGTGCTTTGCCTTTGAAAAGCAATTCGATCTTTCATCGTGAGTTGGGGCCATTCGGAATCCTTCTGTTACAAGGAAATATCCTGTTTCAAATGGCAATTTTCTGTTACGGCCCTGAACAGATGCTGAGATTTGCTGCTCTGTCATCCAAGAGGGTCTCCGGGTTCCCGGAGAGACCAGTATAAAAAGCGTTGGCTGGAAGTGCACTGCGGTGATAGAAGCCTTCTCCGTATGCCTTGTTCAGTACGGTAGCCGCTAGCCACACGTGACTTCCAAGTGCTCAGAATATAGCGAGTACCCCCGAGGAACTGAATGTTAAATTGTGCTGCATTTTAATGAGTTTAAACTTAAATAGCCCCGGGGGGCTAAGGGCTACTGTATTGGACAGTGTGGTTCCAGAGGAATGTTTCTTCTCATGGAAATCCCCCTCCTCGGAGCCCCCAGGGTTATGTGAATCCATGAGTTCACAGACTCTTCCGACAGTTACTGAGGACCTCAGCAGGATCCATGTGTCCCGTGGTTGAGGAGCACTGTCATGCAGCCCTGTTGGACAGATCGGGGACATGGCTTTGCCACCTTGGCCTTCGCTGCTTCCCAAGGGGTGAGATTTAAGTGGTATCCAAAAGGGGTCAGTGAGAAGGCCGTCCAAGGAGGGATGCATGTCTCCTGCACTGAGCGCTGCTCTGAGCTCTGGCCTTCTCCTGTCTGATCTCCTTGGGTGCCCTGCAGTGGCTGTGCAGGACAGCAAGACCAAGGGAGGTCACTTGCCACTTCCTACTCTTGGTGTTTACAGTCGTCCCCATGAGCATAGACACTTGAAAGTCAGTGGTTTCTTAGCATGTGCCTACTTTGTAAGCTGTGTGAGAGATTTCTGGGGACAGTGACCACAGCAAGGCCAAATGAACTTCAGGGTGCCTCCACTTCCTGGGAATAGAAGTGTTTTCAGGAGGCCTTTGCCAAATGGCAGGCAGGCAGGTGGGTGCACTAGCAGCATTCTCCAGAACCAGGAGACTCCTGGGTTCAAGGTCAGAGAGCAGGTAGCTCACTTGTCCAAAGAGGGAGAAGTTGAAGGTTACTCTAGTGCAGATGGGAAAACAGTATAGGGACAAAGAACTTGGGCTCAACCTTGTTCTTTTCCATCGCTAGGTGAAGAAAGAAAGATTTATGACATGCTGAACTTCAGTGGTTGAACGAGTGTTAATTATGAATGACATCTAATTCTTTCTCATTCTGGAATTTGATGTCTGTGTGGGTCCTGCCCCTCAAATTAAGTATCACCGTTCAGCATATGGGGAAGTCATTTGTATTCTACATAGCAGAATACACTTGAAGGATATCAGATGAATATTTGGTGGAGAGCAGCTTGCCCTGCATTTAGAATATAAGTTTTCTAGGGAAGGAAGGGGTTAAAATGTCTGGTGCTATCTATTACAGTGAAGAGCCCATAGAATCTGGTAGAAACATCACTGCCCAGAACCAGCTCAGAGCAGGGAGGCTGGGGCCCGGCAGGCATGGTTCTATGAAAGAGCCCTGTTTCACCACTGGTGGTCATTCCTCAAAGCCTTTTTTTTTTTTTTTTTTTTTTTTTTTTTTTTTTTTTTTTGAGAGAGAGAGAGCACGCGAGCTGGAGGGGATTGCAGAGAGAGAGGGAGAGAGAGAAGCTTAGGCAGGTTCCATGCTCAATGCTTAGCCCCCCATTCAGGGCTCAGTCCCTCGACCCGGAGATCATGACCTGAGTCAAAACCAAGAGTCAGACTCCCAACCAACTGCACCACCCAGTGCCCCTTCAAAGCTATGTTTATTCGTGCCGAGATAGCCAGGCATGAGAAAGCCATGCGGGGCTTTTCAAGAACAGGTAATCATCCTTGACAGCCTTGGCTTCCTCTGCTTTGCACATCTTTGTTGACACCTGGGGTTTGAACTGATCTGCATATAAACAGGTGGTTTGGGTATGTGTGGGTTTCTCTGTGGGCTCTGTATTTCTAGAATATGTTTTTAAGTATTATGATCAAATTTTATGTTGATAGGGGAGGGTAGTGATTTATCGTAAAAGCCTCAGGCTTTTCCAATATAAAAAGTGTTCTTGGGGCGCCTGAGTGGTTCAGTGGGTTAAACCTCTGCCTTCGGCTCAGGTCATGATCTCAGGGTCCTGGGATCGAGCCCCGCATCGGGCTCTCTGCTCAGCAGGGAGCCTGCTTCACCATCCCCTCTGCCTGCCTCTCTGCCTACTTGTGCTCTCTCTCTCTGTCTCTGTCAAATAAATAAAAAATCTTTAAAAAAAAAAAAAAGTGTTTTTAGTTTCCCCACTGAAAAGTTTAAGATAAAAGAAGTCATAAATAGAGCATGAATACTGTTTCAGGAACACAAAATTCAGCTATTTTGAAAACAACGCATTTGGAACAATGTCTTTGAAGGTGAGCATCCAAAAGGCTTAACTGTTCTTTCTTTTTCTTTCCTGTCCTCTTTCTGGTGTGTGACCATGTGGAATCTGAGTGCAAACAGGCTTATGTTTAGTGGTAAATGGGTCAAACAACTCAGACTTACAAAACAAAAACTTGATCATCATCTTTGGCTCTAGTTATGTCAAGGATATTGGTTTGTGTGAATCATTTTAGACAGGTGTGTCCATGGGGCCTCAGATGGTCCATTGGCTCTTATGAATCATTTCAGACGAGCTTGTCCTTGGTATGAAAACTGCTGGGTTTAGAGTTCTAAAGACTTTTCCCCATTCCAGTGAAAGACTTTTATTGGACCTTTCAGTGGCATGGAGTTGAAGGACATAAATATTGTTTCATATGGTTAGATGGACCCACTCTTTTCTGGTGTGTTTTATAAGTCTAGAGAATTTTTTTCTTGTTTCTTTAGGGTTTTCTTTGAAACTCCAGATTGGGGTAGTCCTGGAATTGGAGGCTGCAGGCCCTGGTGTGTTATCTGTCTCACGGGGAAGCAGGGGGGAGCTGGACAGATATGGAGCCCAGATATCCGGGCTCCTGGGACCAGGCGCTGGTGTTCTGTTGGGAGGGGGCTCTGCCCTGTGTGTCATGCTGCACTAAATTTGTGATTCCTCCTAAATGATGTTATACCCTTCCTTTTCATCTGAAAGCAAAAACATCCTGGGAGCCATAGGCACAGTCCCTTCCCTGCCCTTCCTGAGAGGCAGGCTGTGCTGTTTGCTTTTCTCCCTCTGTCCATCCAGGATGCCCTCCTGAGGAGGCCCTCTCACTCCATCCCATTCTCATCTCCCACCCTTGGGTCCTCCTCTCAAATACTCCACCTGTCCTTTAATTTGACAGGGAAGATTTTTTTCTTCCTATGGATTCTCAGAGCACTTTGTGTCTCTAGGTTTCCGTTAGAACTCTTTGTAAGCAGGGCTTGTCTTCATCTACACAAAATTTGTAAGCTCCCTACCAGGAAAATAGTATCCTTACCCGTCTTTGTAAACCCTACCGCACTCTGCCCCACAGAGGGCATTCTAAACAAGTGTCTGCTGAACAACTAAATGAGCTGTTCCACACTTCGTGTGCATTCTTCTGCCAGGTGCAGTGGAAGATGTATCAAAGAATGATGTGGTCTCCACCCACAGCACTTGTGAATAACGAAGCACCCCTAAATCTGGGTGTTTCCGTTCTCTACTGCTGTGGAGCAAACCACCCTGAACTTTATGCTGTGGGACAACAGCTGCTGTTTCCATAGCTTCTACAGGCGAGGACTCTGGGCAGGACACGCTGGAGTGACTCCACAAAGCTGGCGTCTCAGCTGGGAGAGACCTGAATGGTTCAAGGCCATGGCCAAGCTTCTTCATTCACATTTCTGGCACCTGGATGCGGGGATGGCTGGAAGGCTGGACGTAGCTGGGCCTGGCACCTCCAGCGTGATCATCTATGAGCTGAGGGGGAACATGCTTCTTACACAGCCATTGACCTCTTCCAGAGCAAGCATCCCAAGAGCACTAGGTGGAAACCACGTGGCTTTTTCTGACCTCCACTAAGCCAGAAGTCACATAGCATCCCTCCCATTGTGTTCTATTGGTTACAATGAGTCCTGAGACCTTTCTGGTTTCAGAAGGAGGAGGGTTAGACTATGCCTTTTGATGGGGGAGCTATTAAGGTCATCTAGACAAAGAACACGTGGAGTGGGAGATCTTTGGCAGCCATCTTTGGAAAATATAAGTAAATGCCCAGATCGGTGACACCAACAGCAATTTTATTATTACTAGATGGCAGAGAGGCCCTTGGGGCAAATGTCTAACTGTCTTGGAGGATGAGATATTGGGATTCACCTTGAATTTTATTTTTTTTAGATTATATTTATTTATTAGACAGAGATCACAAGTAGGCAGAGAGGCATGCAGAGAGAGAGAGGGGAAGCAGACTTCCCACTGAGGAGAGAGCTCAGTGTGGGGCTTGATCCCAGGACTCTTGAGATCATGACCTGAGCTCAAGGCACAGGCTTAACCTTAACACTGAGCCACTCAGGCACTCCTCACCTTGAATTTTAGACAAGGAAGAGGAAGGGGTCCACGGCAAGGTTCATAAGTAGGGATGAGGAGTCTTGTTTAGTGGCAAAAGAGGTAGAGGCCTAGACTGATTGGCTGAGTTGAGGGGCCTGTTATGTCTCCTAAATTAGATTTTACATTTGTTCCCAGCTTTACTAAGATACAATTGACACATAATACCATGTAAGTTTAAGGTGTGCAGCGTGATAATTACATGACATGTATATATTGGGAACCAATTACCACAGTAAGGTTAGCTGTCATATCCACCACCTCATCAACAGAGTTCCAATGTATTTTTCTTTGTCAGGTGAGACATTTAAGATCGACTCTCTTTGTAAGATTCAAGTGTATAGTACAGTGTTGCTAACTATAGTCGCAACACTGTACATTATCAGATCCCTACAACTTACCCATCTGATAACTGGAGGTTTGTCTCCATTGACCACCTCTACCCCCCATCCCCACCACCCACAACCCCTACCTCTGGCAACCACTGCTCTACTCTCCACATACAAATGAGATCATACTCTATTTGTCTGTCTCTGTCTGACTTACTTCACTTAGCATAATGCCCTCAGGGTTCATTCATGTCATCATAGATGGCAGGATTTCCTTCTCTCTTATTTTTTCATGACTGAACAGCATTCGTTTGTGTGTGTGTATATCTCACATCATTTTAATCCATTCATCAGTTGACGGTCACTTAGGTTGTTTCCAGGTCTTGGCTATTGTAAATAATGTTGCCATGAACATGGGGTGCAGATATCTCATTAAGATAGAGATTTCATTTCCTTTGGTTATATACCTGGAACTGGGTTTACTGAATCATAAGGTAATTTCATTTTTAATCTGAGGCGCCTCCGTACTGTCCTCCATAGTAGCTGTACCAACTCACATTCCCCCTAATGGTGCACAAGGGTTCCCCTTTCTCCATATCCTCCATAATGACTGTTTCATTATCTCTTGTGGGTTTTTAAAATAATAACTATTTTAACAGCTGTGAGGTGCTGTCTCGTGGTTTTGATTTAAATTTCTCTGATGATTAGTGATTTTGAGTACCTTTTCTTGCACCCATTGGTCCTTTGTGTGTCTTCTTTGGAAAAATGTCTATTCAGTTCCTTTTACCATTTTTTTTTTTTAATGAATCACTGGATTGTTTTTGTGTGTGTTTTGTTATTGTTTGCTGCTGAGTTGTATGAGTTCCTTATATATTTTTGATATTAACTTCCTTATATATCTTTGATATTAACGTCAGATACATGGTTTGCAAATATTTTCTCCCATTCTGTAGGTTGCCCTTTTATTTCATCTATCATTCCTTTAGTTTGCTATAGCCTCACTTATTTTTGCTTTTATTGCATATACTTTTGGAGTTACATCCAAAAAAATCCTTTCCAAGTCCAAAGTCAAGGAAATTTTCAGAGTTTCATAGCTGCAGGTCTTCCATTTAAGTCTTTAACCTATTTTGAGTTCATTTCTTTTTGAGTAGTGTGGGATAGGGATCCATTTCATTCTTTTGCACATGGTTATCCTGTTTTCCCAGCACCATTTATTGAAGAGACTTTTTTCCCCATTGAGTATTCGTGTTTCCCTTGTCAAATATTGACCGTATATTCATGGGTTTGTTTCTGATCTCATTTTTGTTACATTGGTCTGTGTGTCTGCTTTGATGCAAGTGCGAGACTGTTTTTGTTACTAATGCTTTGCAGTCAGAAAGTGTGATTCCTCCAGCTTCCTTCTTTCTCAGGATTGCTTTGGTATTTGATGTCTTACGATTTCAGACAGATTTAGTATTGTTCTTTCTGTTTTAGTGAAAAATACCATTTCAATTTTGATAGTGACTGCATTGAATCTATAGATTGCTTTGGAGAGTATGCGCAGTTTAACAATATTAATTCTCCCAATCCATGAACACAGGGTATCTTTTATGTATTTGTGTCATCTTCAGTTTCTTTCATTGATGTCTTATGAATCTTTCACTTCCTTGTTAAATTTATTCCCAAGTATTGTTTCTGTTGTTATTGCGAATGGGATTGTTTGCCTTATTTCTTTTTCAGATAGCTTTGAAATTTTTGAGGGGCAGGGCTATAATATAATATTTATCCAGGAAGTTGAGGTTTATTTTTCATTCTCTATTTAATTAAAACTCATGGGTCAGAGGTTCCTGAGTTGCTCAGTTGGGCATCTAACTCTTGATTTTGGCTCAGGTTGTGATCTCAGGGTCATGGGATTGACCCCCATGTTGGGCTCCATACCAGGTGTGGAGCCTTCTTGAGGTTCTTTCTCTCCTTCTACCCCTGCCCACCCTTCTCTTAAAAAACAAAAAACAAAAACAAAAACAGAAACAGAAACAAAAAACCCCTAATAGGTAGTCTTAAATTTGTACAATGTTTCCATCTAAGGGCCAGGTGGGAAAGGAAAAGAGGCTTATCCAAATAGAAGGGGAAGAAATGAGAACACATGATAAATAACCTAGAAATCCAGAAATTCAGTGTTTTCTGCTGTGGTTCCTGACAACTTTAACAGTTTCCTGAGATCATATCCATAAGCTCTGAAATGACACGTATTTATCTAAGCCTGAGTTTCACTATTTGAGGGAAAATCATACCTATAGGGAGGTTATACCAGGTAACCTACGAAAGTGTGTGGCTCGGTCCTGGGTGTCAGTGTCAGTTGAACTCATGTGACAGGTGCCGGTGCTGAAGGGACCAAAATGAAAGGAGCGTCCCTTTGCCAGTGTTCAAACCCTTCCCCATGAGTAAGAAGCCAGTGTCTGTTTTCTTTATTACTGGGTTGGGATCCCACAGTATCCAGGAAACCCAAGAGTGCTAACAAAGAGGTGTAATAAATGGTCTTTGTTAAGTGGTTTAATAAGGTTTTTGTGAATCGGTGTGACATGCTTCTTTTGAACTTAAAGATATTTAGAGTACCAAGGTTAAGAAGGAGAGAAGTTTGAAAAGAAAGGCAGTAAAGAGGTGTGAGGTACATAAACACTGAAAGAAAGTAATGGTAGAGCAAAGCAAAGAAGCTTCAGGTGAATGTTGGTAAGATGTCTCCTATATTGTACATTAACTGTAGTTGTCAGATTGATCTGTCGAATACATCTGCCTTTCTCTGGAGGGATGATCTCAGATTCACCAATGCCTTCTTGTTTGGATGAGTGTCCATGTCTATACTCACACACCTCAACAAATGTTTGAGTATCTGCTCTGTCCCTTGCACTGGGACGTGCTGAGATGAATGCAACATGGCCCCTCCTCCCAGAAAGTTGTAGTCTGGTTTGGGAGGTGGGGGATATGTTCACCAATAAATGCCATGTGTTGCTTTAGATATATCTCAGGAGGACAAGGGACAGTGGAGGCAGGAGAAGTGAGCCATTCCCTGGGTTGAGTCAGGGAAAGTGAGCTCCAGGAGGAAGAGACTCAACTATAAGGAGTCCCTGTGGGGGTCAAGAAAGATGAGAACAGAGAGAGGCTGTCCAGTGGATCTAGCAACATGGCCGCTGTTGGTGATCTTGACCAAACCAATGGAAACGGAGTGGCAAGGAGAATGGAATAGACCAAAGAGCACACAGGTTTTGATGAAATTCACTGGAATTTTAATGACCTCATTTTATTACAGTCTGCAGGGGAGCTACTTTCTTCACTTGCTAAGCTGCAAATCATTCAGAGAAATTGTGCTGGTTCAGTTAGCCCCCAAGCTGAGCAGATAGGCCCACTGTGGTTTAAGCAGCTTGGAAATCTTGTGGGGTCGGTGTGTTGACTCTCTCCTTCATTTTAGTCACGGTTCAGGATTTTCACACACCACCAAGGCCTAGGGGCAAGCTTCTCAGCTTTCTAGATACCCTCTTAGGGCTCATGAAGCAGCAAGCCTGCCCTGGGAAGGTCAGGATTCCTTTTGTAAAAGCAGTGAACACCACGTGTAGCCCAGAGAGCACACTCACTCTCCCGTTCCCCTCCTATGGGCTCACACAGGGAAACAGATGCTTTCATATAACTCTCAGCATCGAAGCAGATTTGCTCTCCTCTGGCCCGGAATATCTGTCCAGGATGGAATTCTTAAAACCCCAGGGGCCCTGGTATGATTTTGAGCCCAGGCCTTGAACCTGTCATAAAATGTAATGGACAGTATATTTTTAACTGCTGAAACCAGGGAGTTCATATAACCTATGAAGACTGAAACAACAGAACACTTCTTTCTGTAGTTTTTGAAGCATATTTGGAAGCATTTCAGAAACCACAAGATGGTCCCTCTCGTTGTATCGTTTACTGTTAAGACCAAAGTTCTTGACCGTTTTGGTACATGGACCCCTTTGGCAGTTGGGAGAAGATTTTTTTTTTTTTTTAAGAACAACGTTTTTAAGGGAATCCAGTAAAATACATAGAGCTTTTTAAAATATGTAGATTTATATTGAAATTCAGCTATCAGTGTTAAAAAGAAGACCCACATTGGTAATATTATTACTTTTTATTAATACATTAAATAATGAGCTCTGACAATTTTGAAGTATTGATGAGCAGGAACAATTTTTCAAGGCCTCTCCAACTGCAGGATAATGTGAAAACATCTCAGATTTCTATTCCTGACAGAGTCATAAGTCTTTGTAATACTTCAGCGGTTCGCTGCCTACATTTATAATGAAAGGAAATGCTAAATTTCAGTGAGAGGCTAATAAAAGTGAAGATGTAATTTTTTTCTCTCCATCCAAGTTCACAGATCCCTGAATTCTCTTCTAGGTTGAGAACCTCTGGTTTAAGATGTAATTTTGGTTGCAAGTGAAAAAACAAACAGTCCTACAGTTTGCGTGACATGCATCATCACTCTTCAGGGGCTCATTATTAACTTTGTGGATGCTCCAAGCCCCAGCTCTTTGATTAATTTTGTTGCTCTCTTGCCACTCTGCCCTTTGTAAAACTCAGAGCCCTGTGCCCTGGAGAAAAAGGTGCTTTGTGAACAGCTCTAAGAAGGAAGGAAAGAAGGAAGGGGGGAGAGAGAGAAATGGAAGGAAGGAAAGGAAAAAGAAAAGAAGGAAAGAGAGGGAGGGAGGGAGGCAGAGAGGGAGGGAGGGAGGGAGGGAGGGAGGGAGGAAGGAAGAAAAAGAAAAGAAAAGAAAGAAAAGAAAGAAAGAAAGAAAGAAAGAAAGAAAGAAAGAAAGAAAGAAAGAAAGAAAGAAAAAGAAAGAAGAAGGAAGGAAGAAAGAAAGAAAGTTTGCCTTGAGGAAGGCTGGGGCTGGTCTACATCTTTAATCCACCTCCTAAGCCCCAAGACTTACTCACAGGGTGCTAGTTCTGCCCCTTTTGAGAATAACTAGAAGGAGGGCACAGTGAAACTCTGAGTTAAAAGTAGGGGAACATAATGGTCAACACGGCAGCCTGTGTGGAAACCCACACTCAGCGGACAGGTGTCCTGGGTCTGCTTGTGTTCTGGTCAGACGTGAGCTCGGGGTCACCATACTGCTGCATCTAGCTTCTTTCATCTCTTTAGGGGTATTTCAGCCAACAGATTCAACATGGGATTTGTTAGGTGTGGTGTCTTATGTCTGCTTCCCCAGAAGCGGAATCTTGGGGAGGGGGCCTTCTGCCTGCGATTGACAGTGGGAGGGGGAGGGCTCTAGAAATGAGAGAGACAGGTGAAGGCAGGGAAATGTTGGGTTAAGGATGTGGTCGCTGGAGAAGCGGAGGCTCACCCTGGCCCCACGAGGGAGCCCCGGAGTCCGAATCGTACCACAGACCTCCTCCATCCAGAGGCTAGCAGGATGGGCTGTTTGACCTCTGCATCAGCCAGTCAGGGGTGAAGGGCACATTTTAGTGTTCTGTGATACATAGAAAGTTACAGACTGAGCAGCTGAAAACAACACCCATTTATCTCGCAGTTTCTGTGGGTCAGGAGCTTGGCCCCCATCGACCGGGGTCCCCTGGCCCAGGGCCTCAAAGCTACAATCCGGGTTGTCAGCCAGGTCTTCTCCGAGGCTTGGTGTCTTCTTCCAGGCCCTCATGGTTGGCGGTAGACTCCATTTCTTTGCAGCTTAGAGGGCCACGGTGGCTTGCTTCTTCAAGGTTGGCAAGAAGATAGTCTCTCCTGAGTCCAGTCTCTTAGCTCAGAGAAAACCTAAGCCTACCTATAAAGGATTTACCTGAGCAAAGCCCCACCCTCCAGGCATTCTCCCTGTTGAGGAACTCAAATTCAGTGGATTTGGGACCTTGCTGACATCTGCAAAATCCCTTCACCGTTGCTGAATAATGTAACGTAATCATGGGGGTGACAGACGTCACAGTTACAGTCCTTCCCACACTCTGGTGGGGGGGTTCATACAAGAGCAGGAGTCATTGGGGGTCACCTTAGAATTCTGCCTGTCACAGAGCCTCATGTGGCAGGCATCTCCGGAGGAGATGGCTCCCCTCAGCCGGAGGCCATCTCTGAAGAAGGTTGTGGGTGGGAGCTGGTGGGAGCTAATGCTTGGAGCAGCTTGGGATGGGGGTGCTCCAGCTGGTAGAGGCTACTGGGGGCGGCAGTAATGGTGTCCACTACGTATGAGACTCTCCTGACATATGTGGTGGGTGGAATGGAAACTGCTCGCCTCAGTAGTCCAGCTTTAATGGTGGACATGTGTTGCCATGTGGGGATGCAGAATCCCTTTTGATAGGATACTTAAAACTGTGATTTTTTTTTTTAAGCACTGCCAGACCCAACTGAACACCTACCCCTTTTTATAATATTTTATAATGTCACTATAATCATTACATGAAAACAGGTCAAAGCTGATGTGGGATGAGTGCCTTGGAAGTCTGATTCCTGCCCCTTGTGCAACCTTGATCTCACAGTCTGGCAGTAGAGACAGGCACGAGGGTTAATGATCACATTGTGCACCCAGCGCTGGTCACACAGGCCAGAGCACGAACAAGGAGGAATTTGCCACCTGCAGACCGGCATCCCCTGGGAGTTCACAAGGCAGGACTGGTCACTTTTGAGACCATTCACAGCTCTCAGAATGCTGCCTTGTCTGCCACACTTCCCTCCTGGCAAGAGGCTGGGATCTGCAAGGTCCACAGAGCTGTGGGAGGAATTCCTTCTGACCGTGGTTCCAGGATTTCTCTGGCCAGAGCCCCTCTCTCTTCTCTGACTCTGCCACATTCATACTCCTTCCCCGAATCTAGGGGTGCAGAAGAAGGGGTGCTGGCCCTGTGATATTGGTGAGTCTCTTCACTTCTTGGCCCTCCATGTTCTCATCTTGTTCATGAAGGGGGCATAGGGATTCCCCTTGGGTGTGCCACAGGGTTGAGGATAGATGTTGAGCAAGCCAGGACCACCTCTCCCTATATCCAAGTCCACACTTAATGCGTTGTGTGTATATATAGAAGTATGTCTGCTGCCACAACTGTTTGTAACCCTGAGTTACTGTGTAGGTCAGGTTCCAGGATGCAGAGCTTGAGGTAGGGATTTATTTGCATAGGATTTTGGGGGGGGGCGCTCTCAGGAAAGGACAATGAAGAGAGTAGGAGAGGGTTGGAGGTGGAGGGCGGGGTTGTCCCTGTTGGAGACCAGCCTCAGCCTGATCCTGCAGTGAAGCTCTGGGGCATGAAGGCACACCACAAAGGTGTCCTACCTTTTAGCAAGGAGTCTCCCCTTTAATGCCCCTGTGGCAGTTGGTCATTGCCAGTGAGGAGTGCGCTCGCTTTTAACCAAGGACGCTTCTCTGTAAGAGGTAGCTGTGAGCTTGTGACAGCTGACGTACAGCTGGGAGATGGGCACACCAGCCCTGTAAAAAGTCCTGTCCTCCTCCCTTTCCATCCCTAGTCAGTCTGTTAGGTCACCTCCATGGTTCTTACCCTAAGGCTGGCTTACAAAATTCGTGACAGTCCCTATTGCCCACAGAACTTGAAAGGCCTTCACCTCTCTGCAAGGTCCCACACCCTGGTTCTAGCCTAGTTTCCCTCACTGTCTGCAGCACTCCCCTGTGATCTTGCCCCACAGTCCCTTCTCAGGTGGTGCAGATGGTGACAGTGGTGATGGTGATGATGATAATGCGGGGGGCCCTGGCTTTCACGGGGTACCAGGAGCTCTCCATGGTGCTCAACATGTGTGGTGTCCAGTCTTCACAACAACCAGGCAGAGTCGACCAAGTCAACCCATCTTCTATCTGTGAAGACAAGTTCAGAGAGAGGAAGTAACCAATGTCACACAGCCTGTGAGAGATGGAGCTGGGACTCCCCTGGACCCAGGACCATCTTATTTCGAAGTCGTTGCTTTCCACCTGTCTGTTGCCGCTGTTCCTCAGTCACACGGTGGTCTGTTAGACCTCCAGATTAACTGCACTGGCTGATATGACAGCCCTCATACCCATTCCCCTATCAGCCTGCTGAACTTTCACTTCTTCCTCCCGGGTCCCCACCTCTCCACGGGCTCTTGATACTCCCACCCACACCCCATTCAAGGTCCCAGGTGATTCCCTCTCATCGGGTTCCCACAGTTCTAGAGCAGGTGCCTTCCCCTCTGCATCATGGCTTTTTGCTCTCACACTCCTGCCTGCCCCCTTTCTGCTTCCCTATGCCTGACATGGTGTCTGGCACAGGCATGCAGCAACAAAAGGTTGGCTAAGACCACCCAGCTGCAGTTCCTCAGGAAGGTCAGCCACAGTGTCTGTGAACTCACCTTTCCACCCCCCTCCCACACGCACCTGTCATCCCTGAGCACCATGTCCTGCCTACTGCTGCCACATGCTTGTCATGCTTATGAAGAGTGTGCTCGGTCTTGTCCAAGAGATGCGACGAGCTCAAGGTAGAGCTGACATCCGGTTCCCACAGCCACACTTACCTTCCATGACTTCCACCCCAGAACTAGTGCCGTATTTCCTCCCTTCCTACATTGCTAACAATGTAATGACAGCTTTTCAGGCAGGAGTTGAGAGGAGAAACAGTCTCATGATAAATTATTATTCAATGCTACGATGCATTCCAGCTTCAGAAACTTTAAATGGGAGGTACGGGGAAATCTTGAGAATCAAGCAAAGATAAGAGTAGACTACAGAAAATAGTCAAGTGCCAAACTGGGTCCCGAGGACACTGGGTTTCAGTGGGGCGGGGGGGCTGGGTGGCTGGAAAGCTAGCATCCCCAAGGAAAATTTCACAGAAGGAGCAGCATTGAGCTGAGCCTCGAAGGATAGAATCCTATTTTGTAGGGAGAAGAACATTCCAGATGTAGGAACAGCGTGAGTGGGGACACAGATGCTCTCAGCAGTGAGACCTGAGCAGATGCACTCGGCTCAGATGTACCCCCGTCCTCACAAGGTTGCTGTATTAGCTCAAGAAGCAGCGAAAGAAGATGGACATCCCAGGGTTTTCAACTGCCTGCTGAGCCAGGTGGGTCCCCACCTCTTGTCCCCATGTCTTCTTCATCTAGCAGGCAGAGACCACTGAGTGGAAGCACAAAGGCCAATTTTAACTCTGGCCATCCTGATGGGAGGACTGAGGCTGACATTCCAACCGGTTATAGGACTGATGGCTGAAATGATGTGGGAGAAGGGTAGTGGGGGGCAGGAAAACCTGCCTGGGTAAACTCTGCTCATTTTTGCTTTCATGTTTTTAGCATTTTCTTCTGTGTTAGTTTTTTATTCACCTATAAATATTTTTAAAAGCCACTCTGAGGGTTTGGGGATAGGAGACAGGAAGAGAGAATTAAGAGAAGAAGGGCAGGGCAGTAGATTAGAAGCCAAAATTTAGTCTTTCCCTAGGGAAATCACCATAGACTGGAAAATCTCCATGCCGGGCCAGTTTTGTCTGGTGTCATTTAGCTGACAAATCATGTGTGTGATTATCTGCGATGTAATTAACATGTCTCTTTCCAAGGAACATTATACAAGGATGTGACATGCTCTTAGAAGATCGTTTCTAAGTGGTCAAAAGTTTTAGTCCCCCACTGGCCTATTTTGGAATGGATGCAAAACAAAAATCACAAAACATTCAAACATACAAATGAACTACACAAGTAACACCCCCCACCACATACACACAGAAACGCTCAAGCAGAAGAGCAAACCATATTCCAGATTTTGAGCTACACTTTTTTTAATCTTTAATGAGGAAAAAGCTTCAGTGGGTTATGTGATTTTCATACATAATGTATGCACATATGTCAGTTGAAGAGTCACTGATGGCTTCTTGGGCATGGATGTTTGCCAGAGAAGAATACAGACCAGACTAATAATGGTATCTATTTCCATAAGGTATTACATATGGAGTAATCTGTTGTCATAATTAAAATCTCTAATCTCATCAAGAAACTTTCAGAAACAAGACATAACTGAGTTGCTCACCACTTATTTCCGCCCCCCATGACAGCATTACTGGAGTTCTTTGAATTTGGCTGTTTCTAAGAGCTCTGTCTAGTCAGTGTTTATAACTGAACTCATCCAGAGATGAAGCTTTGTCTCTTCCCAGCGTAAATCTCGTCTCGTGAGACCCTTACAGTCGCTTGTGCTTTTTGTAAAGTTTTGCTTAAAAGTATTTCCAGGAATTTTCCCCTCAGGTTTAAGTTAAATTTTCATTTTTTTTTTTAAATTTATAGGACTCTAAATGAAATCACACTTGGCCTCCGTTTTTTCTCTTGTAAAATGAGAAATTGGTTGTTGCTACATGTGGAGTTCATAATAATTCATTTTGTAATAGGGCAGGTTTTTTGTTTTTTGTTTTTTACAGATTCTCAAAGTTGCCATTTCAAAAATTATGGTAAAAATAAGAGACACTATTTATTGCTCACCTACAGTGTGTGAATCAAGGTGCTAGTTTTTTGCATATTTATCAAGACTATTCTATCACTATAAATACATTATCCCTCTCATTGTGGCCTCTGACACTTCTGAATAATCCATCCTTTTTCATCTCCATGCTTCAATCCAGATTCTTTCAGCTAGATATTTTCTGGATATTTCTGGATATTTTCTGGTGACTTACTTCTGGGTTGCCGATCTTCTGCTGTATCCAGTGTGCCTTCCTAGAACTTCTCTGGTCTTGACCACTGTCTTCTGCTGGGTTTCTGCATCTCTCAGCCCCAGAATGCTGTGGAATCAGCTAGTGCCTGGGAGGAAAGATGACATGGGGTATCACCTTCCAGATGCCTCCCTTCTCTCTGGGATCTTGGCCCTCAAGTCCAGGCGGCCTTAGTAGCCCTTAGCTTTAAGTTTTATCTTCTCAGACTCATGTGACTGCCAGAAAGTCGGCTCAGACAGCAGCCTCTGAATCACCACTTCACATTCCGCTTTTTTGCTGTGCATGCCACGCCACTTCCAAATCTGCACACGGCTTAAGGGGCTTCGTGCCACTGCATGTTGGGGTCTCCTTGTTGTCCTTTCCTTCCCATTGGGACCCTAGACTCTGAAGTCTTGCCTCTCTTTGTAGTTCTTGAGTACCTTTAAACAGATATGGGGGCGGGGGGGGGTGTCCAGCCCTGCTAGCTGTCATCTGTGTGGAGGGTAGCTCTACAGTGTTACTCTGTGGTTACTAGAAATGTAAAATCCTCACCTTGATTTTAAAAGAACCTTCCAGCTTCTGAGAATTTTAAACTGCCCGAACCATTTAACGGCCGTCGTGATCCTTATGGTCAGAGAGAGAAAGGAAAAAGCATTCCACTTTCAGGGTTTCTCATTCCTGGGCATACCTGAAGGGCCATCATGGGCAGAAGCAGAGCCCTGTGTAGGGAGAAAGAGGCAGAAAGAATCCAGGGAAGGTGGGGGGGAGGGGGATCACATGTTTGGAAAAAGAAAAAAATACCAAGGCCTCTTTAAAAAACACTTAGAGGGTTTTTCCGAAAGCAATTATCTGGCTTAATGCTAGCGGCTTATTTGCTGACCTTCTGTGTTATTTGCACATTTAAAGTGAGGCCAGCCCTTCCTGTTTTCATTTAGTTGACCCTGGCAGCTGCTTGTTAGCTGAGAAAGATGAAAACCCTTCATTTCTTGGGGAAAAGCTACCCTGAGAGGTAGGTTTCTAAATCTCGAGGCTAGTCGAGGGTGCCCAGAGCACAGGACCCACTTTCTTCAAGTCTTGAAGCCAGGGTTGGAATCACATCTCCCTGGGAAGGTTTCCCCCACGTAGTAATGCATGCCTTGTTCTGGGCAGGTAGGTGGGTTCTTGTGATTTGATACTAATTATACTCACCAATGAAAATTCTGTGATGACACAAATAAAGGAGACAATGACTTTGAGGCCTTGGCCAACTGCTTAGACACCCTAGGCTAATGGGCAAAGCAGCCCTGGTGGTGGGTGGCACCTGCTTGTCAGCGGGCCTCCCTGCAGGATTTGAGTTACTTCTGTTTCATTTTCAGAGCAAGGTGATCAGATAGAAGGAAAAGCCGGAAGTTCTCTCCATAAGGAAGAGAGTCCGTAGGAAGGCATGTTGCTCTGAGGCCCTCACTGCCTCTTGCCAGCAGACTCTGCAAGGCCCCGCAGCCCTCCCTAGAGACCCCAAGAGAATGTCTTTGCATATGAGATGAGCTGAGGAAGGAGGAGGTTGTAGTCCAAAGGAGGGCAAAGCCCATCCCTGATAAGATGTTTGGATGGGCTCATAGTATAGGCAGAGGACCTATGGTGAGTCTGTACGAGCCAGTGCCAGGGAAGGCTGACCTTAGACACTGGAGCAGGCGTGCAGTTTTGTGTAAGACAAGAGGAAGCACGGAGGTTTAGGCCCAGATCAGTGTATTCAGGAAGATTCCTTGCAGAGTTAGAGCCTGGAGCCAGGAAGGAGATTTCTGTGTCGTAACAAAGCTCCGTGTGTCTACTCCTAAGTTCATGGCATACTTGTCCTTTTCCTGCTAACATGATGTTGAGTGACATGTGTCCACTCACTCACACAAGCTGAACATCAGGCCGTCCTCCAAAATTATTGATGGAAGAGAGGTCATCCCCATATCCCGTCCTCAAGTCCTACCACCATTTCCTCCTAAGTCACCTTCCCATCCCTCCCGTTTGCTCCATCACCACTGCTGTGTCCTGGCAAAGGCCTTCACAGTCTTTCCTCTGAAGCCCTATGGTGACCTCCTCCTATCCTACTTGTCCCCAGGCTTGCCCCCCATCGGTCTACTTCCGTTCTACAGCAAGAGGGGGCTTTCTAGAGCACAGCTTCCTCCAGCCTCCTCACTGGCCTCCCTGCCTCCCATCTCACCCCATTGGTGCAAGAAACCAGAGGGATTCTTCTCAAACACAGCCTCTAGCATCACCTTGCAGTTCTTACTTACCGTCCTTGCGATTTTTACTGTCCTCGCAGTTCTTCCCCGCTCACAGGATGCAGTCAGCGCACCTGTGAGCCCCCTGAGGTCCAGTCTCTGCTTCAGCCTCTTCTCTCCCTCGTCCTCCCCAGAAGCCCAACTTCCCCACCTTTGGGAATCACACGCAATCCACTGGACACACCATGCCCTCTCCACGCGGCTGGACCAGCCATGCTTCTGGCCTCCTCTGTGGCTGAGCCCAGGGCAGCTCTGGGAAGCCTTCTAACCCTCTGTCTGAATTATATGTCCCTCATTGAGTCTCCAGAGCCTCTTCTGTTCTGTGTGTATTACACGAGATAGTCATTATGCTTACTGTTTCCCCAATGGTCTTTCATCTCTGTGTCCCTTGGATCCAGCACGCAGCCTGGCATAAAGTAAGCACCCAATGAGTTTGTAATTGAGCATATGTTAAGTTCCCTGTTAAACCTCAGCCACCACAAATTCTGCCACCCGCCTGGGATGGGGCCGGGGGTTGTTCTCTGTGTGGGCTCCTTCAGCTTTCAGAATCAGGACACTTCCTGTTGATCTTTAGGGCGAAAAGGTAGAGTCTTGCCTCTTGGTCTGCTGAATAAGTGTTCAACGTTAGAAGTTTCCATTCATAGTGGTGATTTTGTTTTTCCTTAAAGCAGTAACGTTTCAGTGATTACGGTCTGTGCCAGAAAGCTAAGCCTCCTCTCTCCTAAGGAGTTCCTTCACTAATTGCAGTGCTGATCTGAGGGAAGCTTTCAGAAAGGACAAGGAAACCACCAAATGTTGCTGCTACTTTTCCTTCGCAGCTCCAATAATACAAATCCAGCATGGGCAGGGGGATGTCCTCTTGGGGGGTGTTGGCGCCTTTCAGAATGCCGTGCCCACCTCCGCCTCTGCCCACGGCTCTCAGTACGGTTTTGTTCCCTCCTGCCCAGAGCTATGGGCACATGTAATAAGAACTGTACTTCCAAACATCTTACTTAAAACAGGTTCTTGCGATCAGTACCAGAGCATAGCATCTGCAAGCCTAGATGTCAGACTCCGTTACTCATCCCCAGTACAGTGTCCCTCCACGGTGAGCCTGGCTTGGATGGCCGCGTGTTTGGGAACAGGGCTGGCGTGCCTGTCTGAAAAACAGTGCTCCCCCCCGCCCTGTATCTTCATAAGTGAACAGGTGATTTTTGAGGCTGACGTCAGCACCTAAGGCAGTTTGGATAACCTTTGAATGGTATATTATGGACTTAAGGGAAGGCAGTTTTGCTTCTGGTCCTACAACTTATTACACGCTTTGGGGTGGAGTGACATTTATTTGAGCTCCCAAGCCTCTGTTGCCTCATCTGCAGGATGGGAGCAGTAGTCTACCAGCTCAGGTGGTGTGCAGATTAAGGAAAGTGATGTCTTGGCCCAGTCTCTGGAATACTTGGGGCTGGTGGTCAGGAAATGATGAGTTACTTCTGTCTCCCCCACCCCCACATTCGACCTTTCCCCCAAGAATAAAAACATAGTAACTGCCTTACTTCACCGTGAAGGATTTAAATGCAAAGCCTTAAGGTAGTCAACCCTAAAAAACAAAGCAAAACAAAACAAAACACTGAAGCATGTATTTCTCAAACCATAAAGATGGCTCGGGCTTTTCTTCTCCATGCCTCCAAAAGTCTTTAGATTCTGCTTATCAGAGTCAGCAAGGCAGAGGAGATCCATTTCCCAGGAGTGTGTTTTGCTCCAGGAAAGGACATAGGTGTTAAATATCTGTCCCTAAAATCCGAAGGTCAAGAGAATTTTCTGGAAGCAGTGTATCCAAGACTTCCCCGGCACTCCCCTGTATTTTAGTTATGCTAAATGATTGAATCTATCCCCCACTGCATGCTTTCCTGAACATGAAGCATCTCCTCGCTGTTCGGGCCTCTGCCCCCAGTGTCATCTATCCCCCACACTCCACAGGTATGGCCACTTATGGCTCCCCACGCCACAGCCCGCTGGCTTCGGTGTCCCCTCCTGTCCTGGGCTGCTGTGGGAGATTCCTCCTCTGCTCTCCATTGCCTCTGAGTATCTGCTCCACGGAACAACCCTACCCTTTTTCAGAGGCAACCATGTTAAAAACAGAGAGAAACAAAACAGAATAAAAACCCTTTTTAACTTTGTTTAGCCTGCTCTCTCCCCCTTCCATCCCCTCCCCCAAATTGTTTGATCACAGACCCTTTAATTTATTCCCCTCCCGGGGAACTGAGGTTCCTGGGCGCCATCTTGGAGAATGCTGCTAATTTATGGGGGGGCCGCCACCCATTTGCTCGTTAAGGCAGATGTGAGTGCAGACGTCGGTGGGTGAGGGCATCCACTCTAACAGGTCGTTGTGTGCTGGAGCTCTGTGTTGTGACCCAACCGTCTCCAACTCCAGTGCACATGCGAAGCGAGGAAGACAAACCACAGCATGTCACGACTGCGATGTGCCCACTCCCGCTTAGACTGGACCAGTATCCAAAACCTAGCTGGCATGCCTGCCTGCGGAGAGGGGCGCTGGCTGTCGGGGAGGCCTGGGAGCAGGTTCCTCATGGTGCGCTGCTTGGGAACTTCAGAACTTTCTACTATTTTGAACACAGCTCTAACCTGTTCGAAATTCCACCCGACTTCACCCAGAGAGTGGTGTGACGTCCTCGGCTCCACTCCCAGCCCTGTGGTTGGCTTCTGGCCACCTGCCCAGCTTCTCTCAGTCCCTGACGGGGCCGCCATGCTCCTCTGCTGGCTTCCTGCCTGAGACAGGTGTGGAGCAGTGGGGACTTGGCTTATTCGTGCCACATCTCAGATGTGCCCCACTCCACTTGGAAGCCCACCTTCCACAGGGCGTGCTGGCCCTCTCAGCCTTGTGCCCTGGGGAATGTACCCTTGCAACTTCCTTTTCCTTTCCTGGATGATGGAGGATAAGAAGTTCTAGTTCGCGGGGCTCGGGCATGTTGCCTGTGTGTTCAGAACACCTGGCATGGTGCCTGGCATCTTGTAGGTGTTTGTTGTCTATTTGCCTTCTTCCCTTCCCATCCCTGCTTTCCTTCCCATCCCCTGCTTTTCTGTTGTGATTAGCAACCTTTCATTCATTCCTTTGGGTCTTAAAGCCCTGGGGTTTCAGAAGAAAGAACATAGGGCCAGAAATAAGACTTTCAGTCCTGGCTCCACCGATCCTGAACCCCGGGAAGACAGTAGGCTCCTCAGTGTCACTCGATCTCCTGCTGCAGCACAAGAGCCGTATCCATCTCCATACAAAAGACCTTTGCTCCTCCAGACACTGGGAATGCGGAGGGTCAGCTTACGGTGCGAGCGCAGATGCTTCCCCCGCCCGCCAGCTGGCTTAGAAGGATATTTGGAAGACGAGTAGGGTCATGTGTTCCATATGCTGAAGAGAAGATGATTAGCTCCCCCCACAAGGTAGAGTGGGGAAGCCCCCGCTCATTATGCAGCTGACCTTGGACAAGACGTTCCCCGCTCTCCGCCTTAGTTACCTCAGCTAGGATAGGAGAACGATAAAGTCTTACCTCACAGGGGTGGCTGTGAGGCTGGCATGAGGCCATCCATGTGGAAGGTCTTTGTAAACTGCGAAATGCTCTGCGTGCGTCGCCCAGCGCCAGCTGTTAATGCATGGGCCTGTTTCTTGTTGCAGCGGCGAGTGCAGGACGTCATCAGTCCCATTGTGTTTGAGGCCGCCTACAGCTTGGGTGAACATGCGACTGGAGAGGAGAGGGAGCTGCCAGCTCTGACACCAGTGCTCCGCTGGAAGAAGGGACAGAAGATTGCCCAAAGGAATCAGGTCAGAACCTTGAAACTCCTGGCCGGGACCCAGGGTGGCAAGGTGCCTGTGGCAGAAACTGTGGCCCTGGCTGTCTGGGTACACCCTCTCACTGCGCCTCCCTTTACTAATCTGCAAAATGGCAAAATGTGTGGTTTGGGGGGTTGCATCTAAGAACGACATAATTTAAACACATTGAGGCTATTCCCAAGTGGTTATAAACTTATAACCCCTTGGAGGTCATGAACTGGTTACTGGGCCCCTCAACTTGACACCTGTTCCTAGACCATTTCCAGAGCTGAGATCACATAGTAGGCACTCACTAAATGTTTTCTTGGTGAGGGCATGAGTCAGGTGAAGAAGCAAGGACATCATCTTGTAGAATTGGTTGTTGGGTTAGAAATTTCCAACCCTTGCATCCCTGGAGAACAGTACAGGACGAGTGCTGGTGGGCCACCCATCCTGACTGATGCTGATCAGGTTCTCGGGTGTGCTGCTGTGTAGATGAGCTGCAAAGCCATGTCAGGTAGAGGCCCTCCCAGTAGGAGTGAGCCTGTAAGCTGATTCTGCCACAGTGCTGCCCATCGGCCCTGAGCCATCCGTGACACATGCAGCGCTGACTTCTGTCCTGGACATAGGCAAAGACCCTGTGGTCCCCAGTCTGTTTTCAGTCTTTCCTCAACACCCACGATCACCACAGATCCAGGACCTTGGTGGCAGGGGTTGGGGGAATGGTCAGGCAAAACTGCTTTTTGGCTGAACTAGACTTCTGTGTAGGGTGGGAGCAAAGTCATGGAACCACCCACCAGCCCCACCCTCCTGCTGACTGCACTGAGCTTAGGGGAAACCTAGCACAACAAGTGACCCAAGCCTTGCCGATTAGACTTGTGAACCAAACCACAGAGAAGGGTTTGAGGTTTGACATGTGCATTCAGAAGTTCAGTTAAGTGGTGAGATTTTTTACCCAATTCTCTCCCAAAGTATCTCCCACACGATCTTGGCTTCAGGTTCCCTAGAAGCAGAGCCTGAGACAGAGATTTGGTAGCACATGGGAGAAACCTAAGGAAGTGAGGAAAGTGGAATGGACTGAGCACGGATGTGGCCTCAGCTAGGCTAGCCCTAGCTGAGCTGGAGAATTCAGTAACATAAATTATACCAAAGAGCTGTCTTCTTGAGACAAGGGGGCTGACCTGTTGGGTCCCTTGTTAGTCAGCCATTGCCTGGCCATCCCGTGTAGAAGGGGAGTGTAGGTCTCCTTGAAGGAGAGCTGCTTCAGCTTCAGATAGTTCTCTGAGGAAGAATGCAAATATGAGCCATTCACTGCCTACACTCACATCAGCAGGGGGAGAGGCCACAGTCGTGCAGGGATGTGGACAGGGCTCCCAGCACCTGCTACATGTATACACACAACCTACTGGCCATACTGACTTTTTATGTCCTTGTTTTGATTTTGAACGTGAACTTCTTTCAAAACACGGGTACCCTGGAAGGTGACTGGTATGTCCTGCTGGTTATTGACACTTGGAGTAGGCTGGGGTCTCAGTGAATGAGCCTGATCAGAGCCAAAGGTGCAGAGACAGATTAGTATTAAAATGCCCTTCTTGGTCTCTTCTGGTCAAGGTGGTCAACCAAGCACCTATGTTTAGGCTTCCTGAGGCCCCATTACAGTGATTATAGATGAGTTAATAGGGACAGAGAGGAGAACGCTGTGGGGGATGGGGCATCAGTCAGCAAGAGAGTTGTAATTTTCTGGAGTGAGTGAAGAAGATGGAAGAGTGGTGGTGGGTGAGCCTCGAGCTACACATGGAGGGGCTGGGTGTCCATCTACCCAGGATCCAGAAAGGCTGCAGCCATGGCCAGGCCAGCAGTTACAGAAGGGTGCAAGAGTGACAGGTGAGACTGAAATAGGGAAGGGGGCCTATTTTTTTTTTAATTTTTTTTTTTT
>NW_019154150.1:10668521-10838278 GCF_002288905.1 Enhydra lutris kenyoni
ACATAATCTCTTCCAGTCCTGTCCATGTTGATACAAAAGTTGGGTATTCATCCTTTCTGATGGAGGCATAATACTCCATAGTGTATATGGACCACATGGGAAGGGGGCCTATTAAGTGAAACTTGGTAAGTGAAAGAGTTGGTGTTTCTCCCCTGTTCTTGTCCCTTTATACTTTAGGCATGCAGAATAGCAAGCAACCAGGCAGTTTTCTTCTATAAAGAATTTAACTGATTGAGATAGCATGAGTTGGCTGCTTCCCCAGAGGAAAGCCTTACCTCATCTGGCATTTAGAGGCTCCACTGTAAGTGCTAGCTTCCTCTCCTACCATTCCCAGACACATCCACAGATTTTCTAATCAGTCCTTTTGTCTTATTCTTAAATACAAATGGACAACCAGTATAGCCTGAGAATGCAGGGGCAATGTGGTACATTGAAAAAGAAATACAATAAACAACAAAATAACTGACTTAGAAGAAAATAGATTATTTAGGGGATAGAAGAGATTATATAAATTTTAAAACCACCATAAACTGTATGTAATAAATACAAGGAGATTTAAGAATATATTTTGTCCATTGGGAAATGGTTGGAATGCTATTTCTTTTTAAAGGGAAGAAACAAGAAAAGAGGGGTTCTTAAAGATTATGGTTGCAGAGACAAAAATTTAGTAGGATAAGAAGATGATGGTAAGAAATCCACCAGTAAGCAGAGCTGAAAGACAAATAGAAAAGACAGCTAAAAGATCAATTTACAAGGTTCTATATTCAAGTAATAGGAATACCAGAAAAAGTAAAGAGAGAATATTTAAAAAGTTAGGGGAGACAATAGAACAAAATTTCCCAGAGGTAAAGGACAACATTATTTTTTTAATTTAATGGTCTCACCAACTTACAAGCAGGATAAACCAAAAATATCCTGGATGCTTCATTTTGCAGTGTCTCTGCTCCTAAGATTTAAGGAAAATTCTAAATGCTTCTGGGACAGGGAGTACAGGATGGTGGTATTGGGGGATATATGTCAGCTTGTAACAGAATTAGAGACATACTAAATAGACCATCAGACTCCTGATTAGCAATCTTAGAAGTCAGAATATAGTGAAATAAAGGCTTCAAAGTTCTGAGAGAAAGTGATTTGAAACTAGAATTTTATACTTTCCCTAACAGTCAAGTATGAGGTCAAAATACAGTTTTCAGACAAGTGAGGACCAGATAGTTTACCTCTTTAGGAACACTTCCATGGAAATAACTCGAGATGGCATCCAACAAAACAAAAGTGTAACAGCAAATTAAAAATTAAAAAAAAAATTACCAATTTAGAACAAGGGATCAATGAACTTCAGGAATAATGAAGCCAGCAACTGACAGAATAACAGAAAGAAGCAAAATTTTAGGATAGAGTGTGGATGAAATATGTTTCTTCTCTAAGAAAAAAATAAAGGCAATCAAAAACTCTCAGAAAAATAGAAATATGGTCAATATGTCATGGTTCAAACATAGAACAAAATATCATGGGATTTTGAGCAAGTAAAGGGATATAAGGAAGAGAAAGGCTTTGATACTAGAAATATTCTCCCTTAAGTGAAAGTTGAGTATTCCAGGAGTTGAACTTTGCACGTATAGAAGAGGATGTGTAATCATGACACTTGGCTTGGTTCTACTGTGATCAATAATCATGTGGCCATATAACATTAGCATTACTTATTGGTTTTCAGTCATACTATAAAATATAAATGTCCTTAAATTTGACTGTATAGAGGTAAAAATAGAATGACCAAAGTTCTCTTAATTTCTTAAATTGGTGGGTCAAAAGATACTGCAAACTTGATGAAACAAGAAATGCTACTAAAAATCACAGAAGTCATCAGTTGAATAGTACTACTTTTTTTTTTAAAGATTTTATTTATTTATTTGACAGAGAGAGACACAGTAAGAGAGGGAACACAAGCAGGGGCAGAGGGAGAGGGAGAAGCAGGCTTCCTGCCAAGCAGGAAGCCTGATGTGGGGCTTAATCCCAGGACCCTGGGATCATGACCTGAGTTGAAGGCAGACACTTAACAACTGAGCCACCCAGGCACTCTGGAATACTACTTCTCAAATTGTGGTTGCTGAATCAGCCATGTCAGCCTCTTTTGGGATCTTGTGAGATATTTTAACAATCTGACCAGGTGATTCTCTCTTTCTTTAAAAGATTATTTATTTATTTATTTGAGAGAGAGAGAGAGAGCACAAGTCAGGAGAAAACAGAGACATGGGGGGCTCGACCCCAGGACACTGGGATCATGACCTGAGCCAAAGACAGTCGTTTAACTAACCCCTGACCAGGTGATTCTAATGCAGCTGATGTTTGAGAACCACTGCAGGAGAGGAGTTAAGACTAATGATTTGCCTGTCAAAATTAGGAAGGCAGAGGAGAGAAAAATTCTTGTCCATTGTGTCAGGTATTCAGTAAGAGAATGTCTAAATCTGATTAATCATCAAAAGAAACACATGTGGATGTGGATAATAGTGGTTGCCCCTGGAGAGCAGGACTCGGTATAGGGAGGTATGTGGCAGGGGATCATTATTTCTTTTAAACATGTGATTCTTTGATAGAAAAATATTTTTCTTTCATTTTAATTTCATAGATTGGAAAGATTGTCCAGGAGTCTGGGAAATATTCTGGGAGAGTGATCCTTGCTTTTTCTCCTTTTCCTGATTGGGGGGCAGCGGGTAGCTAATTTAATGACCATCCACCATGTGTCTTCCAGATGTGACTCAGTTTGAGGGGGAGAAAGATTCTGAGAGCGAGGCCCACTCTAGCAAGCAGAGCTGAATTTCAGCCCATGTGTGTATTTATGACGGCTCCACAAAGAGCATCTAATCTCTTTCCTAGGAAAGAATAACCTCATCAAGTCATGTTGCCAGATAACATTAGGATTTAAATACTGCATTGTCTTCAACTAAAAGGCACCGAGCCCATATTGGTACACAGGGTTGTGCAGCGGGGTGGACTGCATCCTGGTGAGCCTTTGGAGTCTCGGCCTGCCATCCCAGGTGGTGGAGTTCAGGCGGAACAGCTGCACAGACAGTGTGTGTAACACGGAGGCAGTGGCTAAAGCCTGTGCAGCGTGACTCCCAAGGGATCTGTGGCTTTCTGTGGTAGCGGGACAGGCAGGAGGCTAGGCCTCTCCACTGCTGGGTGAAGAACGGTGTTGGGAGAATGTGGACTATGGGATAAGTGCTAGGCTATGTGAGTGAATAGTCGTACTGTTGCCACAGTGCTGAGAACCACCTGGGATCCTGGGCTCTCTGCAGACCTTTGTAGGATGTGCAGCCTGATGAACATATACTTCACCTGAAAAATTGAAGGAAAGTTGGGGTGCCTGGGTGGCTCAGTCAGTTAGGCATGTGCCTCTGGCTCAGATCAAGCCCCACATCAGGCTCCCAGTTCAGTGGGGAGCCTGCTTCTCCTTCTGCTCCTGCTTGTGCTTTCTCTCTCTTTCTCTCTCTATCTATCTACCCATCTATCTCTCATAAATAAACTCTTTAAAAAAATTTTCAGGAGAAGTAGAGACCTACCTCTTCTCAGGGGATATTGAACACAAAACCAAGCAACAACAAGAAAAAGCAACTTGTTTTATCCCTTAACCTGAAGAGTATTTAAAAGGACTGTAATAAATCCAAAAGCAATTTAGTGTCTATTCCATGTAAGATCTTGATAAAGAGAGAAGACATTACTGCCTTCAGCAGGCTTACAGTGCAGGAATAATGTGTATACAGAAGAAGGTGAGATTCATATTAGTGTGTGTGAGTGTTTCACTCCCAGGACCACTTCCAGCCAAGGAGAAGGTGTTTTATGGAGAGAGGGAGAATGGGCTGGAGCCAAGGAAGCAGGGTTTGGACACTCAAGGCTGGAGGAGTTTGACAGCCTAAATGAGGACGAAGGACTGATGGATGACCAATGGTCTTCCATGTAGCTGAATGTCTAGTTTTGGGGAAAGGGGAGGGGCCATGAAGACTGGGACTACAATCATGCCGTCTAAGGTTTTGTTCACTGGCCACGGAGCCAGACTTGTTGCTGTTGGGGACAGGCGACCATTGCATCTTTTTGAGTGTGGGGAGACCAGAGACCTTCCTTGGGGATACTGGTCTGCCTGGGCCTGGAGGCACTTGGAAGCTCTCACAGTGGTCCCAGGAAGACCTTGCATGTGAGTTCTCAGAGGTTCAGTGTGGAAGACCCAGAGAGTTGACTCATTATTAGTTCCTAGTGGTATCAGCTGCTGAAATAGTATGGAACTGATGGGAAGAATTCTGTAGGGCCCCATCTGGCCTGTGTGCTGGGAAGGAAGCTAGGTCCCTTACCTTTCCGCTCAGGTGAGCATACCAGTGGCTATGACAGAAGCCCTGTCTTCAAACCCTCTACACAGGATAGAGCTTGGAAAACTCTGGTTGCTCTCAGGCTTACTCAGGAGGCCCTCAGAGACCTGGCTGGGGCTGGACTTCCAGATCGCCCACTTTGTACACAAATGTTAGGTTTGTGCTAATGCATTACTGCAGCAGTAGAAAACGAACGTGCTCCGCGCCCCAGAGAACCCCAGGGCTGCTTTCTTCCCCTGACTTCTCTGGGAAAGGATCATAGGGGCACACAGAGTGAGATCAGGGTCCCAAGCCAACGCAGAATGTATGCACCCAGTGGCATGGGGCACGTGACTTAGCTCCTGAGAGTCCCCTTAATCACCTGTCACTTGGGATGCCATCATCTGCTCTGCCTGCCCAGGAGGGATCGTGGGATTCTGTGAAATAATATATGAGGGACATGAAATGATGAGACAGCATTAGATTCTGCTCTTCCCTTCCTGGGGCGGGGCCAGGGGGGGCAGGTCACCTAGCCTCCGGAAGCCTCCATCTCTTCCCCAGTGAGTGGAGGGGACAAGGCAGCTTCACAGCATTATCGTGAGGAAAGAATGGGGCAAACCATGTGAGCATCTCAGCAGGGCTGGAAGAAACAGATGCTCCACTGAAGCTGATTCCTTTCTGCTGGGGTATGTCCAGTCTCAGCTGGTCCCTGAGTAGGTTCCTTGGGGAGCAGGCAGTGACACTATCTAATGGCTCTGGCTGGTTCTTTGTATGGACCTCTTGTGATCTTCAGCACTGGTCCTTGCCTGTTAGGCCCAGAGATGCCCCTGTCCTAGAGGGGATGGTATGGGGGTGATCTACACCACCAGCTCAAGCTGGAATGGTGTGTGAATCCCCACCTCTGCACCTCCTCTCTGCTGCCACCACTGTAGTCCAGGCCACCATAATTTCTCACCTGGACCAGGTCATTTCTCTTTATAATGCCTGCCACCCCCATAGTTTCCATCTGCCCTTAGAAGAACATCCAGACTCTTGTTGAGGTCCACAGACCCTGTGCAGTGGGGCCCTGGCCTCTCCAGGGTCATCCAGTGCTGGCTACACGCTGCACGCCAACCACCCTCAAACTCACCAAACCCTCTCCTGCCTCAGGCCCTTTGCACATGCTGATATCTCTTGTAGAAAGTTCTCGCTGTGTCTTTCTCACAGCCTGTTCTTCATTTTTCAGGTCTCAGCTGACATATCACCTCTGCAGAGAACCATACTCTTCCAACTATCTGTATTCCCTGACTTAACTATTTGATTCCTTCATGAAACCTGTCATGTTTGTTATTATTTTGTCTAATGGCTTTTCTGTCTCCCTCACTTGAATGGAGGCCCAAGAGGGCAGGGATCTATTTTGTCTCATTTTCTATTGGTTCCTGGTAGCTGACACGGTGCCTAGCCCTCAGTGGCTGCTCTGAAAGAACACAAGGCTAGGGCTTCCTGCAAAGAGTGGACATCCTATCAGAATTTTTTCATTGACAGATTCAGCCAAGCTAATTTTTTTAAAGATTTTATTTATTTATTTGACAGAGATTACAAGTAGGCAGAGAGGCAGTCAGAGAGAGGAGGAAGCAGGCTCCCTGCTGAGCAGAGAGCCCGATGTGGGGCTTGATCCCAGCACCCGGGGATCATGACCCTAGCCAAAGGCAGAGGCTTTAACCCACTGAGCCACTCAGGCGCCCCTGTCTAATTTTTTAAAATGTGCTCTATGAGCTCTCTGGGAATTCCTCCCAGGCAGGAGAGCGTGGTGTGCAATCAGGGTGATTCACTAACAATGGTAGTCCGTTTGTGCACGTGTGAATGTCCTTTCCAAAAATCAAGGTGGAGGAAATACGCTTGGTGGAGGAAGAGGCATTGCCTGTGTTGAGAATACTCACTTTGTCATCTTTCAAGGGAAAAGGGGGCTGTTTTACTCTAATGTGAATTTGGAATTATGTTGAAGCCATAAATTTCAGGCCTCCATTGTGTTGGAAATCGTCACCCTCTGTCCCCCACAGTGCCTGTGTGTGTGGAAATAGAGCCCCAGCCTTCGAGAACTCACTGTTCAGCCTGGATATGAGGTAATAGTTTCCCAGGTGAGGCACCCAGGTGCCTTAAAAGGCCAGCTCGAAGGTTTATTTTCGTTATCACATATGGAGTCTGCCGAACATTGCAAAGTGGAGGGGTCAGAAGGATGAAACAGAGAGAGCTTGTCACTGAAGACCTGGGGCCAGATGGGTTTCAGAGACCATCCAGTCTGCTTGGGGTGGGGGTGGGGGGGGCAAATTAAGAACCTGGATTCAAGGGAGCAGTTTGGTCCGGTGGAGGAGGGGGCAGGATTAGAGGAAGAAGTTTCCACCCCCATCCCTGGTCCAACCAGATCACCCCCTCCCCTTTCATAAACATCAGCTTCTTGTCATCAGCTTCTGGGTAATCTTTTCAGAAAGGGCATCTCGGTGAAACACATGTGAAGGCCATCTAGCTTCAACTATGTGTGAGGAAGACATGTAGTTCAGCTTCCCTGATGACCACAGAAGTCCAGTTACATCTCCATGTCTCTGGCTTCTCCTCCAACGTTAACCCCAAGAACAGAGGAGAGGCGACTCCCATCTCTCAAAGGCTGGGCTGTACCTGATAGTGACCCATGCAGTCTGCAAGCTTTCTTCTTTAGTGCTTCATCTCTGCAACTTACGGAAAGAGTGTGTCCTGATTCCGCACAACTCTTTGAGGGAAAATATAGTGGTTTTCCCCCAAATCTTCAGGCCTGTTGGGTTTTCTTTCCTTCATCCTGCCTTATGGAAAACCTTGCCCATGAGCCCATGCTGTGTGTATATAAACAAGCGAGGACACATGTCCTGTGGATAGTCTCTGCCTGGGGAAGAAACATTAGCCCCGCCTTTGTCACCTTCGGAGGGGACTGAGGAAGTCAGAGGCCAGGCCTTGCTACTTGGAGTTACACCTGGAGCCCCACTGAGGTGAGGCTCGAGTGGGTGTGTGAGAAGGGTCTTGCTGGCAGCCTCTCCAGTCTTCCTCCCAGTTGCCTGAATGCATCTGGCTCTGCAGCCTTTAGAAATACAGCTAGCATGTTCTTCCTTTCCTCTTTCAGCACCAGCGCCTTTATTCCTGGTTCTATTTTCTGCCTCTCGTGACTAGTTAGTAGTAGCTGTTTAAAAAAAAAAAAAAATTGATAAATGAAGCATAGGACACACAAAGATTCCAGGATGAAAAATCAAGGGAGAGCATTTCGGCACCTGGGGGCCAGAAGGTCTCTAGGAGCAAGTTTATGGCTGATATTAAAAGGCAGGGGTTGTAGGGGGGCGTGAAATGTGGCCTGTAAAAGGCCAGCCAGGCCCAGGCAGTCCTGGAGTCCAGGAGAGCCAAGAGGCCAGGTGCAGTCCCCCGTGGGCCAGCTCAGCTCTTGCTAGTTTCTCATAGAGGTGGAGCCGGACCATGGGAAAGGCTGTCTTTAGGCAGAGGAGAGTGTGCTGTGAACTGCAGGACCATGGAGTAAACCGAAGGATACCCCCAGACAGAACTTAATCACTTCCAGTTTTTCCATAAAGACGTGAGGCAAAATTGGTGCTGTGTTTGCTTTAGAGGAAGACCAGTGGGACTGTTGTTCTCCCATGCTTTCAAAATCTAAGAGGATAATTTGTACAGACCCTGATATGGAAGAAATTCCTCCACTTTAATTTATGAAGTATTTGTCTTTCATTTATTCCTGTGGACATGATATTTTTTAGAAAGCAACTCTGTCTGTATGACCTTATTTTAAATACCAGGCAAGGAGATATTTCCTTTCTTCATTTGGGCACAGGGCTGAATCCAGAAATCCTGGGACCACCCTGAGTGGTCCCAGTGTTAAACACAGTGTTGGATTCTGGAAAAAGGAGCCCATTAAAACAGAATTGGAAAGAGAAACTCATGGCATTTACACATCTTTTTTAACCCTGTACTACGTGCTGGGGGTTACAGACATGGTTTATGTATGGCCAGGCCTCTGGGATCTTCTATGGGACTGGGAGAGGAGCAACAGTTCAGAAATGTATCTCCCGTTGTCCAGGCAGAGACCCCCTGCTAAGTCACATTGCCCATCAGGAAATGCCTCACTCATGTTAGCTTAAAAATAGCCTTCTTGTTTGGCCCCCTTGGGGGTGGGATATGAAAAGCATATATTCCCACCAGTCCAGTTGTCCTATTTTCTCAGGCCTCAGCATGGATGGAGTTGCTATAGCAACTCTGTAAACAGTATCTAATCTGTGTCAATGATTTTATATATATATATATATATATATATATATATATATATATATATATATACATATATATATATTTTCTGCAAATATCACCAAGTCCAAGAAATTGACCCTCCTATGAACATGACAGCTGGAATAGGTGAAGAATCCTACTTCTGCTAGATCAGAAGTGAAGATTTTTTTCCAACACGGATTTGAGTAAGGGAAGTGGGCACCCCATGGCTTGAACACCCAGGCAGCTTCCTCTCTGCAGTCAGCCTTGGCCAGGACAGCCACTGAGCTGCCAGCCACAAGCCACACATCCCCAAGGCTGTGTTGGCCTTGGTGGCCACAGCATTGGGAAGAAAACTCTAGCCTCTGTACTTTGGCTCAGAGAGAGCTGTAACTTGAGCTGAATTCATTGTATCCTTTTTTTTTTCCCCCCTTGGCTGAAGAGAATGAGGAAATCAATAGATAAATATTTTAGAACAGGAGTCCACAAGCTGCAGGCTAAATCTGGTCTGCTGCTTATTCTTATAAATAAAGTTTTATTGAGACACAGCCATGCCTGTTTCTTTACATGGCGCATATGGCTGCTCTCACAGCACTAGTTACAACAGAGACTGCACAGCCTAGAGCGAAATGGGTTTACTAGATACCCTTTACAGAGGAAGTCTGCTGACTCTGTTCTAAAAGAAGCAGAGGAAGGATTTGGGGAGGAGGAAAACTAATCTCCATGGAAATCTGGGTGAAGACCAGAATGAGGCAGGAGCCAACATGGAAATGTAGTTTGTGAGTATGAGGAGGCTGCTGGGTGTCCGCAAGTCTCTGAAGCCTGAGGCAGGAAATGGTTGTCTCCTGAGAGAAAGCATTTATCTCTTTTTACCAGAGAGGAATTAAGAGATGGTGGCTTCTCAGATCTTCCAGGTAAAGAAACAGGGCTTTGCCAACCAGTAAGTGGAGGCTGGAGGAAAGTGGGAAAGACAGCTTCCAAGCTGGTGGGGAATTTGTCCGATTCAGACAGCTAAGCTTGTGTTTGCCTAGAACACCAGGGAGATGAGGGGCAAAGGTGGGCGGAGGAATTTCTTAGAGTTCTTAGAGGCCTGGTTGGCACTCAGGGTTGTTCCTAAGAGGAAAATTGGGAGTTTGGCCCACTGGCTTCATGGAGAACCTATACTCTTTGTAAAGGAGAAGTAGTCTTTCTTGGCTTCTGGAAACTCTATGTTATCAGCTGGCATTCTGAGGCCTCAGTCTGCCCACCTTCTGCCCCAGAAAGATGCTTTTCAGTTCCTTGGAAAACAATACAGTCATTTACCCAGAGAGACAAATCCAGGTCCAAAGCAGGGGAACTCTGAGTTTCAACCTCAGCCTCTCTGGTGCATGAGGCAGGTCTCTTGACTCCCTCTGTCTTGCTATTCTACCCATAAGACAACTGCGTTCCCAGCCTGGGAGGGTCTTTGCCTGAAACCTTGGCTTGTTTTCATTTTATAACTGTGGAAATTGAGTTCCGGGTTAATTTCTGAGCTGGTGCTTTATCTTCTCAGGATAGGTCGTGCTTAATGTTAGCTGGTGAGCGCCCACATATAACATGTGTGCAGTGTGTGTGTGTGTGTGTGTGTGTGTGTGTGTGTGTGTGTATCCCCGTGTGTGTACATCAGTATATATAAATGATGGACTCGGAGCTTGCCTTTGTTGGGTGGAAATTTAGCAGCACTGGGAGACCTAAGCCAGTTTCAGGGATGGGAAATAGTAGGGTACAAGGGGAACACAGACCAAGGACAGTGAGCTTCCACGAAGCCACAGGTTCCTTATCAGAGACTCTACACTTGCATGTTGCTGAGGGATGGGTGTGGAGCTTTGGCGAGGATGATCAGTGTATTAGCATTGGCCCAGATTGGAGCATCCACTTGGGGCTCCCCATTTCAGTGGTCACCCCAGCTCTCAGAGCACCACGTGGTCCTCCTGGGTTGGCCAGACAACCTCGACATGCCAGGCTCTGGGGACAGGGACAAAGGTGAGCAGGACCAATATGGTCCCCGTCTTCACGGAGCCTAATTTTAGCTGGGGACATAAACAGGAAACATGTAATGATAAAATCAGTTAGTTACGAACGAGATGAGTGGTAGCAGGAGAAAGTGCCTGGAGCTACAAGAACTTAACAATGGAAGCCTGCACTCGTGGGGGGCTCAGAGATGTGGTTTTGGTTCGCTCATGGAGGGATGCAAAGACACACCCTGGGTGAATGAGGTGGAGGAACTGGAGACTGGCTTCAGTGGAGGCCCTGCTTTTCCAATGGGAAGATGGAAGGCTAGTCTGAGTGGGTAGTCAGCACAAGAGAGCCAGAGGGACAAAGGTGAGGAGGGTGGGGACAAGGTCTTCTCAGATTGTATACTGCAGGATGATTGAGGCCACATCCTCTTTATCACTTCTTACCCATGTCCCCCCCTCACCCAACGATGGGAACCCAAACTGTCCCTCTCGCCTGTGACCCTGGAAAACCTCGCACTGAGAGGAGCCTGTCAGCAGGGCCAGGGCTTGGTATCGTCGGACCTGAAGCTTATATAATTTGGGAGGAAAGTTCCCTTGAAGGAAAATGTGAAATTACAAAAAACAAAGTTAAGTTCAAGGCCTCAGTCAGGGCATGACAAGGAGGGACCTTCAGGTTCAATTTCAAAGGTGAAGCCACCTTCGGTGCTTCCCCCTCATCCCTACTCTCAGAGAGCCTGCCTCTGTCTCCGAAGACATCTATGCAGTCCACATCAGCTTCCTGCTGTTCTCTCCTTGCTTGAGATCACAAAGACCCAGTGTCTTCTATCAAATTCTCCTGGAAATCTGGCTCTCTCCTTCCTCCCAGTAGTGTCCAAAAGAACACGGGGATTTCCTACTTTTGCCCAAGACTTCCGTGATTTTCCCCCCTGCCACAATCAAGGCAGGGAATGTTGGCTGGGGCGCTTTATTCTTTTGGAAATGTGACGGAGGAATATGAATTTCCATAGGCAGAAATGTTCTGTCTGGTAGGTCTAGACTGTCCGTGAGCCAGCAAGTTCACTGGAGCCCGCGTTGGCGCTCTGAGCACCGCCTGGACGTACCCCGTGGGATGGGAACAAATCCCTTGGAACTATGTTCTGTGGTGGGGAAAAACCACAGGCATGATCAGTGACAGAGAAGTTTAATAGTGAATGACTTACAACTGAAAAATGATAACAGGCTCTTCTCTCCAAAATCCAAAATGATCAAAGCCACTTTCCAGTAGTGAGCAGTGTCTGTCAGTCGGGAACGTGGGGAGTCTGCTGTCCTTAGATGAGACATGTCAGAGCACTCCAGAGCTCCAGTCGAGTGTAAGGGAGGGACCGGCCACCCTGTTGTGGGGTATAGGGGAAAACTAACTCCTCCCAAGGTGCCGCCCCCGATTCCCTGGCCAGCCTCCACACAGGCCCAGCTCAGCGCACTGCACAAGCACTCTGAACAGCGGGCTGGCTTGGCGCACTGAGAGCTGGGCCCCAGCACTGGGTGGGGCTTTGGCCATTGAGGTCCGATCTGTTCTGGAGGCTGCCCACTCCCTACCCCTAAGATGCAGGAAAGGGTCCGCTCAGCCCTGGTGTAGTGCCCTCAGCCTGATAGCCACAAGGCCTTTTAGACTGTTCTCTTTGCAGCTAAACATTATCATATCCCATCACTCAGGCGGAACCCACCTCCATCAGAGACTTTCTGCCTCCCCAAGAAAGCAAACAGAAGGAAATGACCACACTGTAATCTAAGAATTCTTTACGCAACTGGATTATTATTCACGCACCATCTGAGAGCATTTAAGGATCTTCTCAAGGAAGAGGTTCCTTCTTGAGGAACCTACTAGAAGAAGCACTTCAGCAGCCTGAGACATGAACCACAGGAGGAAGGCATGCTGCAGCCCAGCCCCCCACTGCTGTGGGTTCCCCCGGAGGAGGAGGAGCCCTCACTTCGGTGGGGGGCTGGCTTCCCGGGAGGAGAGAGTGGGAAAGCTTTCACAGAAGGAGTTCCTGCTGATTTGGAAGGAAATAGTTGGCTGATATTTACTCCTTTGCCGTTAAATCCTGTTCTTCCTGTCTTCTCTCCCCCACAGACCGTCTTTGAAAGGAACTGCCGCTCAGAGGACTGTGCCGCGGACCTACAGCTCCAGGGTCAGCTGCTGCTCTCCAGGTAACCCAGCCCTCCTCCTGCCACCTCGTTCTGGGAGGCTCCTTTGTCAGGACCCCAGGCCTGAAGCCTGAATGTGCAGAGTACCCCCCCACCCCACAAAGAGGAGAACTAGAATTGGTGGGATACAATGCTCTACAACAGTATTTTATAGCTTAACAAGAAGTATGTATATTATACAATAATTTTTTAAAAAAGCTTTTACTTGAGAGGGAGCAAGTTAAAGAGAACGTGCAGGAGCTGGGAGGCAGAGGGTCGAGCAGACTCCCAGCTAAGCTGAACAGGGAGCCCAGTGCAGGGCTCCATCCCAGGACACTGAGATCATGACCTGAGCCGAAGGCAGAGGCTCAACTCACTGAGCCTCCCAGGCGCCCCTGCAATAATTTTAACAATAGCTATCCTCTGGTGGGGATGATTAGCTCTTTGTTTCATTTATGGTTCCGCATACCTCACAGTTTAGCCTGTATTTCTGATTCCTGTGAGTATTTGTGTGATGGAGGGAGTATTTTATAGTTACTCATTGTATGAGATTGAACCATAAGAAATTGCCAGGGTTTAACTGGGACAGTTCCTATGATTTGACTTAATATTATAATAAGATTCTTTTAATGTTTCCCCCCCACTTAACAATGGCATCTGCTTTCACAACAGGTGAAGGCTCTTTGGTGGCGGGAGGGTGTGCCGGGAGGGGTAGGCGATGTGATCCCCGGGAACAGACCAGCTCTGTTGTTTCAGGCTTCCCTCCCCCAGTATGAGAGTCCTCCTAGCGAAGGTAAACCACACAGAGGCCTCCTGTTTCCTCTCTGCCAGCCTTTTATTTTAGACACCTTATAGGGTGAAGGTGCTGGTCCTGAATCATTTGGCCACATTTCAGAGACTGGTTTCCTTTCAAGACAGTTCCTTTGGAACGATCGTTTTAGCCTGGGGGCCGGAATGTCTGTCCATACATGTATTACCATTTCAAAAACTGTCCTCACTTTTGATACTTCTCCAAATGCCATTGTATGTCCCTTATTTGTAACCATGAGAGTTAAGTTTGGGTGGATGTAGACATATCTATCCCATTATGAACCAGTGACTGCACTGAAACACACTTTTGTTGATAAATTACCTATTATTTATCAAAAGAAAGTAATACTAAGATTTTTTTTCTTTTGTTTTCATTTATTGGGCAAAAGATGATATAACACCCCATACACACACACAAATACTTCTCCAAGCCACTTAAATGTTAATTAGCATTACTTTGACTTCTGACAAAAGTGGTAAATTAAAATGGCACACGTTTTGCCAAGCTGAGAAAATGACTTCAAATAAAAGAAGTGGATATCAGAATTTTTTTTAAGGTAAAGAAGTTCCTGCAGTTATTGGAGAAACCAGTTCTAAAGAAAGTTCACAAATTATCAGGTCATTACTTTCAGTTTTAAATACGTCTTCCAAAAAGTGTCTTAGGGACAAAGTAACATAAAACAAAAATACATGAATTTGTGTTGTCTTGAGGCAGACAGTAAATGTTGGAAGTTTGTTTTGGATCAGAAAACTTTATGTGGTAGGAAAATGTTCACTTGCTCCAAGGTTAAGTATTAGGTTAGTGAAGTCCTGATGTTCCAGCTGCCCACTGATGGACATAGTCAAGTTCATCTCTGTGCCATTGTGCATTTCTTGTATTAAGACATAAAACCCAAGGCTCATGGTTGGTAAGCCACTGGTGGTTAAAACAGCCTTGACTGCCCCTCAGGAGTGTTGATCAGAACCAGGTCTGCTCTGTGGGCCCAGAAATTGATAACTTGAGAACAGTTACAGTGGCCAGGACCCAGACCCCCCATATGTATCAGCGAGCTTTAGCCACAGAGAAAGGCTGTGTAACAAAGCACCTCAAAACTCAATGGCTTAAAACAGCAGTCATCTCTTTTAATGGATCTGCAGGTTAACTGAGGGTTGGCGGGTCCAGGCTGGACTCAGCTGGATCTTGGCTGACTTGTCCATGCATCTGGGGTTCAGCAGAGAGTAGGTTGATCTCGGCTAGGTTCGGGTGACCCAGTTTAGCTCTGCTTCATATATCTTTCATTGTCCTGCTGGAACACTCGGCTAGCATGGACTTATCCTTCTCATGGCTTGGCGACAGCACAAAGGGCAAGCAGAAACATGCAGTAACCCTTAAGGTCCCAGCTCAGACCCGGTGCACTGTTACTTGAGCCTTACTCTGTTGGTCACAGCAAGTCATATGACCGACCCCCAAGTCAGGAAAATATTCTGTGCCCCCTTAACGAGAAGAACTGCAAAGTCACAGAGCAGAGGACCTAAGTTCATGGAGGGGTGAACTGGGACCTAAAAGACAGTCTGCACTACCACATGAAGAAGAGGGCTGCTCTCTTTCCTGATATCTTATAGTTTCCAGGGATGTTTCAGCCTTTCTGGTAGTTCCATCATCCTTGACTTAGACACAAGACCTAGAGACTGGGTAAGGAGATTTTCTGAATCTCAGAAGTGGTGCCCTTGGACGAAAGCTATGATCCTGTCCTTATGATAAGTTATTTCCCAGGAGGCTGGTCTCTCAAAATAACCTTTTGTCTGGATCCCACATTAAACCTTCATTGTATCTTGGGCCCCTGACTGTCCCCAGAGGAGTCATCAAAGAAACATTAATTGGTAATGGGTGGGGAGAGACACAGTACCAAATGGTGGTTTTCCTTAGACCTTCACGTAGATCCAGGTACAAAGTAAGGGAAGGCACAGGCATTAAACTGCTGGTGGAAACCAGGGTCTGAATTTGGTTGACAAAATCTTGGTTGTTGAACCAGAACTGAGCTACTCTGGTTTATTACTGAGCTCTGTTGAGCCATGATTGCCCCAGGTGGGAGCCGTGATTGCCTCCGGGTGGGATGCACATCCCGTAACTGCTCAAATCAGGGAAACACTGGGCATCAAGCTGCCAACATGACCAGTGTGTGCGCCATGCTCTCCCAGCATGCACCGTGTAGGTGGGAGAGGCAGCCAGGGGGTGGTGGCACCACCTGGTCAGTGCTAGAAGAGAGGAAGATGGATCATCATAGGACCATGGAGCGGCTTCCAAGAGGAGGAAGGAAAGAGCATGAGGAAGAGGATGCAGGTATTCTGGGCGGAGAGAAAACGTGAGCAGAGGCATGGAGGTGTGGAGGGCCAATGCCTGCAAAGATCCGCAGGTGTCTGGAATGAAGGTGAGGAGGTCAGGAGGACTTGGTGAGGGTTGAGGCAAAGACTGGGAGTGACATGGTGTGGGTCATCTAATCCTCTATTCCACTCAGCCAAAGCTTGAGTTTTGAGTCAGCTTTTCCCCAGCCCCCTCATTTCCTAGTCCCTGTCATAGGTCCACGGGATCCCTTTGTCCTGGCACAGGAGTACCCTTGGCAGTGTTGGACTTATGAGACATGTTGTGTTGGTCCTCACCATGGTGCCTCCCCAAGGACTTCAAAAGGGCAATTTGGACTTGACTTTTGCCTTTCATAGTGTCTCTAGAACCTAGCTCTCATGCTACCTGTGACCCACTGTACTGAAAAGTTGAAGCAGAGTGGTAACAGAGAAAGATCCCTCTGACGACTGGGTGGACAGCTCAGGACAAGGTGTTGTGGCTGAAAGCAGCCAAGTGCCCACCAGACTGAAGAGGCTTTGTCTGGAGAAGACTGAGGGAAAGACATCTGGGAGTGATTGCGTTCCCCCATAGTGGCCAGGGATCAAGCCAAGAAATGCTATCTGTGACAGGGACCCATGGATGTTTTGATTTTTCTCTCCAGAGAGCATGAATTCTGGCAGGCTTGCTGTCTCTTAAAGCAATCATCTCTTTAATTAAAGGTGCACAGTCTTCAATGGGCTTGAGCTCATTCCCAAAACACGCCATTTCCAGAATGCCCAGGACTGGGATGAGGCTGTCCAGATTTCTATTGAACAGAGCTGAAAACTCCCATTTGTAAAATGATGCAACTGTGTTTTGTTTTGTCTGTCTGAATACCCAGAGTATCTAAGACTACAGCACCTATGATCAAGATAAAGAAAAAGAAATGTAGACTATGGCAGTTGATCTAAAAATACATACATATATATTTTGATGCCTCCCGTAGGAGACGAGTGGAACATTTCAGTGCCTTCTGGCCAGCCAACCTGAATAATGAAAGAACTCTTAGGGGAAGTGAAAAGACACAGTAAATATTTACGAAGTTAGAAGAACATCTAGTGGCCACATGTAATGGTCCTATGTTGGTAGCTTTAGCAATGCAGTTATCACAATGGAGGTGTGGGGTCAAGTGCATGTCCCAGAATCCTTGGGTGGGTGACAGGTAGCTCCATCCATGAAAAATCAGCCTTCGAGACAAGGATTGCTGCACCCAGAGAACTATTTAGAACCTGAAACAAATGATTCTTCTCAAAGTGCAAAGTGGCCAGAATCATCAACTGCATAGCATGAGGTAGAAGTAAAGTCTTGTTTGATAAAGAGGAAGAGACCCCTGTCTATGGAATGCCCACCATGCCCTGGATGCCCTTGAGGGTCATCATATATTTAGACAACACCATATCTTACCAGCTGTGCAACCTTGGGCAAGTTGCTTAACATCTCTGTGCCTGTTCCCTCATCAGTAAAACAAGAGAAATAATAGCAACACCTTATTAAGTTATTCCAAATATTTCATGAATTAAAACATATTTAAGTGCTTCTAAAAGTGCTTGGCATATAACAGGCACTCAGCAAATGAGAGTTAGCATTAGTCTTTCGTTGAATCCTCTCAGTGACATTAGGAAGTAAATATTATTACACTCCTTTTAGTAGGGAGGATACAGATGCTTGGGGAAGCCAGGTTCCTTGCTCAAGCCATTAAAGCCAGGAATGGCTAATTCTGCGTGTTGCTCTCCTCCTATGCACTAGCCTCAGTGGCTGTTGGGGTTTGGTACCCACTGGCTTTGGACCAGAAGTACCAAGCCTGGGGACCTTGGAGAGAAAGTCCTCTGTGTGAAAAGTCCCATCCTGAAAGGAGATGGATTGGTTAAAATATCCGTTGTCAAGATGGCTTCCATCTGTGCCTGCTCATGCTCCCTCATGAGCTGTCGGACATGTGAAGCTTTACACCACAATATTCCCCTCTGGAGACAGTCGCTGCCTATCCTGCCGGGTCGGTGGTGGTCTCTGCATTGAGTCACACATTTTTAATCCATATAGGCTGGATTTCTCTCTCCATGGAGGGCCTCAGATTTGACCTGAAGCTTGTGGCTGGCACGTCAGCAGTTTCCTCAGTTGTAAAGCCACCATCCTTGTTGTTTTATGAAGGAAGGTGAGCAGGAGCTGATCAGAAACCTGGAAAACTTGTGCCCTGGCCAGAATGTTAGCCTTCACTTTTACTGTTTTTCTCCTTTGCTGTCTGTCCCAGATCTGGAAGAAAAATGCAAAAGAAGTTTATTGACTGGGAGCAGCTAGCTTTTTTAGTTGCTTTTTCTGGAATCTCTGGAAACAGGAAAGGTTTTTTTCGAGGGTTTATTCTTGAAAGAAAAATGAAATGCTCCCATGAATAGGAGTTTTTGAATAAGTGGAAGGATTGCTCATCCTCACTCGTCTCTCTTGGAATAAGTCTTTGCTTTTGCTCTGATGTGGGTTCCCTAATGTGAGGCAGCAGGTGTGTCTCCCACATTTCAGGAACACTTCAAGGCTGAATGGACATGTGGGTGGTCTTTCTGTGGGAGTTACCTAGGCAGAGGGTAGGATTTGGGCCCCGGGGAAGGTAATTAGCAGACTCAGGCAAGCAAAGAGACAATCACACACTGGCTGGGGAGGGAGGGTGTTGAAGGAAGCAGTATCCTTCCAGAGTGCCTAGCTTCTACGCATCGGCAGGAAGTGACACGACGCTAGTATATTCATTTATTTGACAAATAGTAACAGAGCACTGGCTACGGCTATACCAGGCTTGGTGGAAACAAATAGGGACAGTTTACTGCATCACAATGCAACACTAGCATATCAGTTACTTATTGCTGTGTAACAAATCACCCCAAAACTTCATGCCTTGGAGAAACCACTGTTTATTTATCTCTTGATTCTGTGGATCATCTGTTTAGGCTGGGCTCAACTGTTTGGGTCTTCTGGTCTCCTGGGTTCCCTCATAAATCGACAGCCAAGTTCAGGTTGGCTGGTTGCCTCTGTTTGTGATGACTGGCTTATCGTTGGCCAGAGTTCCTCCACTGTCCTCCACGTGGTCCCTCATCCTCTAGCCAGCAAGCTCAGGCTTATTCTTATGGTGGGGCAGGCATCCAAATTCTAGGACAGCAATGCCCAAGGACTCATGAGGTCTAGTTTCATTGTCACACACTGTTGGCCAAAGTGAAGTCACAGGGTCAACGGGATTCAAGGGGTGGGGACATAAACTCTGCTTCCTGATGGGAGAGGCTGCAATGTCACATGACAGGGGATGTGTGTGGAGAGAAGCCATCAGTCAGTTCATCATACCCAGATATCACAGTGGACGGCTGCTGCTTCATCCTGCAAGGAGATGCTCGGGAACCGTGGAAAACACTCACCTTACAGTTACTGCATCAGAGGGGCCAAGGGGCTGGGGTATTTGACTCTCAGTCATTGGTTGTGGGCTACTCTGGGGTTGGGAGGGTAGAGACAGTTAATTCCCTGGCACCACCAGCCTGTGACAGCAGCCTTGTCTGGTTCTAGAAAAAGACCCTTGGATACAAAGATGCAAACACTGGCAGCTGGAAGTCAGCAAGACTGCAACAATCCGAGGGGAGTGGCAGGGGCGTGGGTTATGTCTGCTACACCCACTTTTTCAAAGAATCTCAGTTGATGAACGTATTCTGGAGTTTCTTTTTTTTTTTTTCTTTTTTTTAATTTTTTTTTTTTATTTTTTAAACATATAATATCTTTTTATCCCCAGGGGTACAGGTCTGTGAATCGCCAGGTTTACACACTTCACAGCACTCACCATAGCACATACCCTCCCCAATGTCCATAATCCCACCCCCCCAACCCCCCTCCCCCCATTAACCCTCAGTTTGTTTTGTGAGATTAAGAGTCACTTATGGTTTGTCTCCCTCCCAATCCCATCTTGTTTCATTTATTCTTCTCCTACCCCCTTAACCCCCCATGTTGCATCTCCTCTCCCTCATATCAGGGAGATCATATGATAGTTGTCTTTCTCTGATTGACTTATTTCGCTAAGCATGATACCCTCTAGTTCCATCCACGTCGTCGCAAATGGCAAGATTTCATTTCTTTTGATGGCTGCATAGTATTCCATTGTGTATATATACCACATCTTCTTTATCCATTCGTCTGTTGATGGACATCTAGGTTCTTTCCATAGTTTGGCTATTGTAGACATTGCTGCTATAAACATTCGGGTGCACGTGCCCCTTCGGATCACTACGTTTGTATCTTTAGGGTAAATACCCAGCAGTGCAATTGCTGGGTCATAGGGTAGTTCTATTTTCAACATTTTGAGGAACCTCCATGCTGTTTTCCAGAGTGGTTGCACCAGCTTGCATTCCCACCAACAGTGTAGGAGGGTTCCCCTTTCTCCGCATCCTCGCCAGCATCTGTCATTTCCTGACTTGTTAATTTTAGCCATTCTGACTGGTGTGAGGTGGTATCTCATTGTGGTTTTGATTTGTATTTCCCTGATGCCGAGTGATGTGGAGCACTTTTTCATGTGTCTGTTCGCCATCTGGATGTCTTCTTTGCAGAAATGTCTGTTCATGTCCTCTGCCCATTTCTTGATTGGATTATTTGTTCTTTGGGTGTTGAGTTTGCTAAGTTCTTTATAGATTTTGGACACTAGCCCTTTATCCGATATGTCATTTGCAAATATCTTCTCCCATTCTGTCAGTTGTCTTTTGGTTTTGTTAACTGTTTCCTTTGCTGTGCAAAAGCTCTTGATCTTGATGAAATCCCAATAGTTCATTTTTGCCCTTGCTTCCCTTGCCTTTGGCGATGTTCCTAGGAAGATGTTGCTGTGGCTGAGGTCGAAGAGGTTGCTGCCTGTGTTCTCCTCAAGGATTTTGATGGATTCCTTTCTCACATTGAGATCCTTCATCCATTTTGAGTCTATTTTCGTGTGTGGTGTAAGGAAATGATCCAATTTCATTTTTCTGCATGTGGCTGTCCAATTTTCCCAACACCATTTGTTGAAGAGGCTGTCTTTTTTCCATTGGATATTCTTTCCTGCTTTGTCGAAGATGAGTTGACCATAGAGTTGAGGGTCTATTTCTGGGCTCTCTATTCTGTTCCATTGATCTATGTGTCTGTTTTTGTGCCAGTACCATGCTGTCTTGATGATGACAGCTTTGTAATAGAGCTTGAAGTCCGGAATTGTGATGCCACCAACTTTGGCTTTCTTTTTCAATATTGCTTTGGCTATTCGAGGTCTTTTCTGGTTCCATATAAATTTGAGGATTATTTGTTCCATTTCTTTGAAAAAAATGGATGGTACTTTGATAGGAATTGCATTAAATGTGTAGATTGCTTTAGGTAGCATAGACATTTTCACAATATTTATTCTTCCAATCCAGGAGCATGGAACATTTTTCCATTTCTTTGTGTCTTCCTCAATTTCTTTCATGAGTACTTTATAGTTTTCTGTGTATAGATTCTTAGTCTCTTTGGTTAGATTTATTCCTAGGTATCTTATAGTTTTGGGTGCAATTGTAAATGGGATGGACTCTTTAATTTCTCTTTCTTCTGTCTTGTTGTTGGTGTAGAGAAATGCAACTGATTTCTGTGCATTGATTTTATATCCTGACACTTTACTGAATTCCTGTACAAGTTCTAGCAGTTTTGGAGTGGAGTCTTTTGGGTTTTCCACATATAGTATCATATCATCTGCGAAGAGTGATAGTTTGACTTCTTCTTTGCCAATTTGGATGCCTTTAATTTCCTTTTGTTGTCTGATTGCTGAGGCTAGGATTTCTAGTACTATGTTGAATAGCAGTGGTGATAACGGACATCCCTGCCGTGTTCCTGACCTTAGCGGAAAAGCTTTCAGTTTTTCTCCATTGAGAATGATATTTGCGGTGGGTTTTTCATAGATGGCTTTGATAATATTGAGGTATGTGCCCTCTATCCCTACACTTTGAAGAGTTTTGATCAGGAAGGGATGCTGTACTTTGTCAAATGCTTTTTCAGCATCTATGGAGAGTATCATATGGTTCTTGTTCTTTCTTTTATTAATGTGTTGTATCACATTGATTGATTTGCGGATGTTGAACCAACCTTGCAGCCCTGGAATAAATCCCACTTGGTCGTGGTGAATAATCCTTTTAATGTACTGTTGAATCCTATTGGCTAGTATTTTGGTGAGAATTTTTGCATCTGTGTTCATCAAGAATATTGGTCTGTAGTTCTCTTTTTTGATGGGATCCTTGTCTGGTTTGGGGATCAAGGTGATGCTGGCCTCATAAAATGAGTTTGGAAGTTTTCCTTCCATTTCTATTTTTTGGAACAGTTTCAGGAGAATAGGAATTAGTTCTTCTTTAAATATTTGGTAGAATTCCCCTGGGAAGCCGTCTGGCCCTGGGCTTTTGTTTGTTTGGAGATTTTTGATGACTGTTTCAATCTCCTTACTGGTTATGGGTCTGTTCAGGCTTTCTATTTCTTCCTGGTTCAGTTGTGGTAGTTTATATGTCTCTAGGAATGCATCCATTTCTTCCAGATTGTCAAATTTGTTGGTGTAGAGTTGCTCATAGTATGTTCTTATAATTGTCTGTATTTCTTTGGTGTGATCTCTCCTCTTTCATTCATGATTTTATTTATTTGGGTCCTTTCTCTTTTCTTTTTGATAAGTCTGGCCAGGGGTTTATCGATCTTATTAATTCTTTCAAAGAACCAGCTCCTAGTTTCGTTGATTTGTTCTATTGTTTTTTTGGTTTCTATTTCATTGATTTCTGCTCTGATCTTTATGATTTCTCTTCCTCTGCTGGGTTTAGGGTTTCTTTCTTGTTCTTTCTCTAGCTCTTTTAGGTGTAGGGTTAGGTTGTGTACCTGAGACCTTTCTTGTTTCTTGAGAAAGGCTTGTACCGCTATATATTTTCCTCTCAGGACTGCCTTTGTTGTGTCCCACAGATTTTGAACCGTTGTGTTTTCATTATCATTTGTTTCCATGAATTTTTTCAACTCTTCTTTAATTTCCTGGTTGACCCATTCATTCTTTAGAAGGATGCTGTTTAGTCTCCATGTATTTGGGTTCTTTCCAAATTTCCTCTTGTGATTGAGTTCTAGCTTCAGAGCATTGTGGTCTGAAAATATGCAGGGAATGATTCCAATCTTTTGATAACGGTTGAGACCTGATTTAGGACCGAGAATATGATCTATTCTGGAGAATGTTCCATGTGCACTAGAGAAGAATGTGTATTCTGTTGCTTTGGGATGATATGTTCTGAATATATCTGTGATGTCCATCTGGTCCAGTGTGTCATTTAAGGCCTTGATTTCCTTGTTGATCTTTTGCTTGGATGATCTGTCCATTTCAGTGAGGGGAGTGTTAAAGTCCCCTACGATTATTGTATTATTGTCGATGTGTTTCTTTGATTTTGTTATTAATTGGTTTATATAGTTGGCTGCTCCCATGTTAGGGGCATAGATATTTAAAATTGTTAGATCTTCTTGTTGGACAGGTCCTTTGAGTATGATATAGTGTCCTTCCTCATCTCTTATTATAGTCTTTGGCTTAAACTCTAATTGATCTGATATAAGGATTGCCACTCCTGCTTTCTTCTGATGTCCATTAGCATGGTAAATTCTTTTCCACCCCCTCACTTTAAATCTGGAGGTGTCTTCAGGTTTAAGATGAGTTTCTTGTAGGCAACATATAGATGGGTTTTGTTTTTTTATCCATTCTGATACCCTGTGTCTTTTGATTGGGGCATTTAGCCCATTAACATTCAGGGTAAGTATTGAGAGATATGAATTTAGTGCCATTGTATTGCCTGTAAGGTGACTGTTATTGTATATTGTCTCTGTTCCTTTCTGATCTACTACTTTTAGGGTCTCTCTTTGCTTAGAGGACCCCTTTCAATATTTCCTGTAGAGCTGGCTTGGTATTTGCAAATTCTTTCAGTTTTTGTTTGTCCTGGAAGCTTTTAATCTCTCCTTCTATTTTCAATGATAGCCTAGCTGGATATAGTATTCTTGGCTGCATGTTTTTCTCATTTAGTACTCTGAATATATCATGCCAGCTCTTTCTGGCCTGCCAGGTCTCTGTGGATAAGTCTGCTGCCAATCTAATATTTTTACCATTGTATGTTACAGACTTCTTTTCCCGGGCTGTTTTCAGGATCTTCTCTTTGTCACTAAGACTTGTAAATTTTACTATTAGGTGACGGGGTGTGGACCTATTCTTATTGATATTGAGGGGGGTTCTCTGAATCTCCTGGATTTTGATGCTTGTTCCCTTTGCCATATTGGGGAAATTCTCTCCAATAATTCTCTCCAATATACCTTCTGCTCCCCTCTCTGTTTCCTCTTCTTCTGGAATCCCAATTATTCTAATGTTGTTTCGTCTTATGGTGTCACTTATCTCTCGAATTCTCCCCTCGTGGTCCAGTAGCTGTTTGTCCCTCTTTTGCTCAGCTTCTTTATTCTCTGTCATTTGGTCTTCTATATCGCTAATTCTTTCTTCTGCCTCATTTATCCTAGCAGTGAGAGCCTCCGTTTTTGATTGCACCTCATTAATAGCTTTTTTGATTTCAACTTGGTTAGATTTTAGTTCTTTTATTTCTCCAGAAAGGGCTTTTATATCTCCCGAGAGGGTTTCTCTAATATCTTCCATGCCTTTTTCGAGCCCGGCTAGAACCTTGAGAATCGTCATTCTGAACTCTAGATCTGACATATTACCAATGTCTGTATTGATTAGGTCCCTAGCCTTTGGTACTGCCTCTTGTTCTTTTTTTTGTGGTGAATTTTTCCGCCTTGTCATTTTGTCCAGATAAGAGGAGATGAAGGAGCAAGTAAAATACTAAAAGGGTGGCAACAACCCCAGGAAAATATGCTTTAGCCAATTCAGAAGAGATCCCAAATCGTGAGGGGGAGAAAGGGGATAAAAAGAGGTTCAGAAAGAAGAAAGAAAAAAAAAAAAGAAAGAAAAAGAAAAAAAAAAGAAACAATTAAAAAAAGAAAACCAATAAAGAAAAAAATATAAAAAGGAAAAAAATATATATATATATATTAGATAAACTAGTTAAAAAACGTTAAAAAAGAAAAGGGTAAAAGTTAAAAAAATTTAGCAGAAGAAGAAAAAAAAAATGGGAAAAAAAAAAAAAGAAAAAAAATTAAATTAACTGCAAGGCTAAAGAATCATGGGGAGAAAGCCATGAGTTCCGTGCTTTGCTTTCTCCTCCTTTGGAATTACGCTGCTCTCCTTGGTATTGAAACTGTACTCCTTGGTAGGTGAACTTGGTCCTGGCTGGGCTTCTTGTTGATCTTCTGGGGGAGGGGCCTGTTGTAGTGATTCTCAAGTGTCTTTGCCCCGGGCGGAGTTGCACCGCCCTTACCAGGGGCCGGGCTGAGTAATCCGCTCGGGTTTGCTTTCGGGAGCTTTTGTTCCCTGGGCGCTTTCCGTAGAGTTCTGGAGGGCGGGAATGAAGATGGCCGCCTCCCGGTCTCCGGCCCGGAGGAGCCGAGAGCCCGGGGCCCCACTCCTCAGTGTGCCCTCAGAGAACAGCGCCGATTTACTCCCGTCACCCTGCCTCCGGCCGCGCTCCGAGCTGACCGAGCCTGCGACCGGTTCAAGGTAACCCCGAGCTTAGAGCTTACTCCTCGGCTCTGTCTCCGTAGCCGGCTTCCCTGTTCTAATACCTGTAAGCTCTGCGACACTCAGACATCCCTGATCCTTCTGTGACCCTGCGGGACCTGAGGCCACGCTGACCCTGCGTGGGCTTCACCCCGGTTAAGCCTCTGGAGCGATGTCCCTCAGCGGAACAGACTTTTAAAAGTCCCGATTTTGTGCTCCGCTGCTCCGCCGCTTGCCGGGAGCCGGCCCCTCCCCCCGCGGTCTATCTTCCCTTCGCTTTGGATTCACTTCTCCGCCAGTCCTACCTTTCAGAAAGTGGTTGATTTTCTGTTTCTAGAGTTGCTGTTCTTCTTCTCTTCGATCTCCCATTGGATTTGTAGGTGTTTGCAATCTTTAGATAAGCTATCTAGCTGATCTCCCGCTACCTGAAGTAGTCTTAGCCTGCTACTTCTCCGCCATCTTGACTCCTCCCGTATTCTGGAGTTTCTAACAGGAGCGTTATAGCACCTTTTGGCCCCAAGGCTTCTTCCCTTTAAAACTTCCTGAGAATGCTTGCTTTCCAGTGTTTTGCCAAATACCCAACATTCTCCATTACTATGGTAACTTTATTTCCTATCACATTTGTTTGTATCTTATTGCTTTGTCCTTCTCTAGCAAACGTGACCACGTAATGCCCACATGCTGAAGAGCATTTGGGTTTTAGAGCAAACCCTCAAGCCAGGCACAGGGCTGGGAGCTTTGTTCCCATTTTCCTGAGGACAGCAGCAAAGGCAGGTAAAGGATGTGTCCACAGCACATCCCAGGCAGAGACGATAAGACCTCTGGCCCCTCCGTCATCCTGGGAGGGACCTGAGTGGAGCGAGGCCAAGCAGCTGTGTTTCTTTGGAGCCCTGGCTCTAGCCAGGCTAGGGATGAGCACAGAGGGTGACTCTGTGGTTCTGAGATGCCTTCTCTGTTGTCCTATGGAGTAACCTAGGCAGGGTAAAAACAAGCCCAGCTTGCAGGGGTTCATGGTTGATGGTTTGTGTGTATGTACTGACAGCCACAGCATTTCAGGGACAGAATGGAAGCTGATAGGAACTAGAGTCACTTATCTGAGGTCCAACAGAAAGTTACATAGCAGTGGCAGGAAAAACACGTGCTGGTGAGTTTCTGAGTTCCAGTCCAGTGTCCTAGCCATTAGACCCATCTCTTGTGTCTTCAAATGGCCATGGCAGCTTGGGGAACCTGGGCAGTCTCTGACGCCCAGTACGCTGTTAGCCAAGTGGAAATGATTTGAGGAATTTCCTATCTCAGGGTGGATCTGAATTATAGTTTCCTAAACGACCTACCAGTCTCAGTGCAAGGTTGGGGACAGTTGGCCACCACTTAAGGAACTGACCATGTTCCCTTGTTGGGCAGATTGAGAACATGGAGGGGAGGTCACTTCGTTTTCAGGCATCCCTCCCACTCCCCCACGCCCGACAAAAACACACACACACACACACAAGAGGAGCAGAAATCTATCCCAACAAATACTGGATTTCAGGGATGGCCTTCTGCATGCTGAGCAGACATGGGGATTTTCCATCTGGATAATGAGAGGATGGGGAATCCATAAAAGAACGTGGAAGGCAGGGCTGCAGAGTAACCATGGCAACCGCGGAAGCCGCTGGGAACGTGCCTGCCCATAGCCCACCTCCCTCCTGAGCAGCCTAGGGAGCCTGGGTCTGCTTCGCGGGTGTACCTAATAAAATTTTATTTGGTAATATTTTCCTTGGCTTCCAAATAGAGCTGACCACTGGAAGTTTTATGTGTAAGCATCTTTCCAGCAGGATCAAAATGATGTGGCTGTTGCTTTCCCTCTCCTTGGACTTTTAAGCTAAGAAAAGGAACTATGGAGAGAAGGTAGTAACTAGATCCCTCACCTCTCAAGTCGAGAGCAGACGGGGAGCCACGTGCTGTTTCTTTGCGAAGGTGTTTGCGGTTGATACTGTGGCTGGGTCAGTGGTCTCTTGCCACCATTACTAGCCTCCCCCATCCTGGACCAGACTATTATTACTGTATGAAAAGCCAGATTCCAAGGACATGTAGTTGTTTTGTTTTCCAAAGTAAATCATCCCCCACACACCTTTCTTGTTGTCCTGCACACGCTCCCTCGTGAGCATCCTTCCTAAGTTTGTTCTGGCCCTGCTGCTCTCCACAGAGGCAAAACCCAAGACAACTGTGGCCAAGGAGGGACAAGCCTTTGGCTTTGTCCCTAGTGGTCACCAGCCCCCTCCTGAGAGCCAAAGGTGACAGACTTGGGTATTAATATGGACCACCCGTAAGTCACGGTTCCTTGCAAATTGCCATGAGAAGGGAGGTACAATGTAAAGAACGTCTAGATTTTATGATTCTGCTTTTCTGACCCCAAGCCAGGTGATTTTTGACCCAAACATGATGAGGCTGAGTGGATGCTATTGGTGCCACACCTAGATCCTTTGCACTGTGCACATGCCCTGTCCCAGCTGCCATAAGTGTCAGCTGCTAAGGGCTCACAGCTGCCCCTCTTCTGGTCTGGAGAATGGCCCTCGCTTACAGCAGTCACCTTGCCTGGGAGGTGACACCCACCCCAGTGCAGCTCTCAGCCAATGACTGACCCATTTGGGGGACAAAAAGACCAGCCCCTTGTCTCAAGTGTAGGTAATTCCATGCTACAGTTTGTGCTCCAGAGCCCCCCTGTGACTTAGGAACTCTCCCCGAGACCACAGTCTTGCTCAGCATCTTCCCTGCCCCAGCCTCCTTCCATGCCCCTTGCTCCCCATGGCATCCCTTGAAAAAGCACCTGAATCCCCATCGGAGACTGCTTCCAGGGAAACTGACCTAACATCCTGTTTGTTCGTTCTTAGATTGCCTAGCTAGGCAGCCTGATTTTTTTTTTTAGGATGGTGAGTTTTTAGAGAAAATGAAATCAAATGTGTTTAGCAGATATCAGGAAAAGAGTTGCCAATAGACTGTTCACATGCCCTCTTGGAATTAGAAGGGTTTTTTGGGTTTTTAAAAACCAGGCCTGGGGCGCCTAGGTGGCTCAGTGGGTTAAAGCCTCTGCCTTCAGCTCAGGTCATGATCCCAGGGTCCTGGGACCGAGCCCCACGTTGGGCTCTCTGCTCCGCAGGGGGCCCCCTTTCCCCCCCCCCCCCCCTGCCTGCCTCTATGCCTTCTTGTGACTTCTCTCTCTCTCTGTCAAATAAATAAAATCTTTAAAAAATAAAATAAAATAAAATAAAGAAAATAAAAAATAAAAACCAGGCCTATGGGGTGATGTGTAGGAGGTCCCTTCAGGTGGTGAGAGGGATATTGTGTCATTCACTCACTCACTCATTCATTCATTCATTCATTTAAGTGCGTGAGCAGGGGGAGGGACAGAGCGAGAAAGAGAATCTCAAGCAGGCTCTGTGCAGAGTGTGGAGCCCGGTGTAGGGCTCAATCTCACGACACTGAGATTCTGACCTGAGTCCAAACCAAGAGTTGGAAACATCCGACTAAGCCACCCAGCCTCCCCCGGATTTTGTGTTTTTAGGATTACTTCTGATTGCTTCTTCCCCAGGACTTTGTTTTTAAAGAGGGCTCTGCAGACACAAGGGATAAAAGGAGAGGGGGGTACCCTGGTGAGGGATGGCTTTCGCTGCACAGGTCCTGACTGGAGTGCTGGGCTCTTTTTTAAGAATATTTTCTGTGATAATGGAATTTGAGCAAGAGGTGAATGCCATTGTTTCGGTCGACAGTTGTGTTTCTTTAAGAACAAAAATGAAAAACTAATTTTTAAAGTGTTCCTTTTGTTTCTTTCTCCTCATGTGGAAGAACACAAAAAAAATTTAGCCTTTTAAGCCAGGAAGGAGAAGATTCTCTTTGTACCTATGTACCTCCCTGGCCCACCTTCCCAGGTTCATCAGTTTTAAAGATGGCTCATTGTTAGTCCAGGGACAGTGGAATTGAGGTGAAGGAAATCCACAGCATTTGTAAATATCTTATTATACACCTTTCAGAAATGGCTTTCTTGTCTTTTCTCTCTCCCCCAGCATGGCCTCTCCTTCCCGTCATTAAAGCAGCCCCACTCCCTCCCCTTCCTGTAGGACAGAGGCTCTAACCTGGGTCCGTATCCTCTTAGTGATCTGTGCATAGGGTACACAGAGTTTGTGAACTTGAATAGGAAAACAATCTCTATGCTCACTAACTTCAAACTGGAATGCCATATTTTATTCAATTATTAATGTAGACAACAAAGCATAGGAAATATTAGGGGGACTCTGACTGTCACTCATAGAAATCACTGATGCTTTCCTATCAAGTTACAAAGTTGCAGTTGTTTCAGAATATCATTTACATTCATCCCTACTTCAAAGTTAGGGTAGTCACTAGACCCACTGCCAAATCTTATTACTTAATGTTACAAAAGAAAGAACACATATTACTAAACCATATGTTTTAAAATGCAATTATCATGTTTTCGTATGATTGGTTTCTTTGTAATCTGATTTTTCATCTTATGCATTTTAAAACATTACTTTGGTAAGGGGACCGTTCATTTCAGGAGACCACCAAGAGTATCTGGTGACACAAAAAAAACAAGCTAAAAACCCCTGTTCAGAAATTTTTCCTGATTATGGGAAAAGATACATGCTGGAGAAGCCAATGTTTTGCTTTGTTAACAGAAGTAGACAGAACATTTTTATTATGTAGAACTGGGATCTCATTATAAAACTGTTGTCATGTTATATTTTTCTTTTTTAAGGTAAGACCAAACTTGGAAACCACTGAAGGGAGTGTTTCCCTGACTCTCTGTCTCCTAGGGTCTAAAATATACGGATTAAAAAGTATACATTCCTTCCTTGTTCTTGGTTTATTAAAGACACAGGTAACTGTCCATCAGAACTTTGATGAGCTCAAGAAAATTAGTGCCTTGGGCCCAAGGGAGAGAAAATGGGCTGCGGAGTGAATGTGGTGCCCACTTTGTGGACAAGTGGGCCCATTCACAGTTGTTCGACATGCCCTGCCTGCTGTGTGTATTCTTATTTCTGCCTTCAAGGAACCCCAGAGGACCCAGGCAGGCAGACCTATATTCTCCTTGCTCCTAGGACTCCTCATCACACAGGAAAAAGGTTTCCAAACTGGGGAGGCTTGTAATTTCAACACGTTTAATTGTCTGTGACCATTTAGGTTCCCCCATTTGCTTCTTGAGCTCAAAGCACGGAAAAATTATGGCCACAGCTGACATCCTTGTCAAGGGACCACAGTGGCCCTGCTGATTTGGGTTCTCTTGAGTTATCTGTCCTGCCAGCTTCCGTGAAATGAGGATCTGCTTCTTGCATTTTGGTTGTGTGGTGGCCGGGTTTCAGGAGCAGCTGATGTGCCATGTAGAGTGATGCCACACCATGGCTGGGTCGGCTCGCACATCTTGGCACACCAACCTGTCTTATGACATCAGACCTCTGAGTGGCCCGCAGATTTGGGGAATTCCTTTGTGCCCTCCCCCCATCCTAAGTATTCTTTGTCTTTAATCCAGTTGTTACAGTGAGTGGACCTGATTTGTTCCAGATGTCCTAAGATTTAGTGATTCCAGAAACTACTAAAGTAAAGGCTGCTGAGGATTTGAATTCCTGTTAGCTGAGAACCAGCAGTTCTTTTCACAGTTAAACAGATGGGGCAGGGGGAGGCCGACCCTCTAGCTTCTCTTGTTTGCCTTGTTAGGAAAAGGATGCCCATTGAAGCAAACACTGTTTCTAGCACTCCATGAGTTACTGAATGAGCCAGATCTAGGACCAAATTGATGCTAGCAAAGTCAGGAGATAGGCATGTTATTTTCTTCAAATCCCATATATTTATGTTAATTATCTGACTGTTGCTAGGGAACCACTATTTTGACTCAGATCACCTCAGTAAATGCTTTTCTCTCACTTTATGAGCATAAAACTGGCCCAGGTGGGTACATTTGCAGGAGATAGAGGTATTTCTGGCTTCATGTAAGTGGCTTTCAAACCAAAAACTCAGTCTCAGGAATCATTCTGGTGACCCACCATAAACTTTAATTGACGTGCCTTACAGAGGTGTCTTGTGATCTCTCTCTGGGGTTAATAACCATATGGATCTGTTTTGCATGATTAGAAGGGGTTTATAAAACTTGGTGAGATGTCAAGTGTGTCTCAAACTCTGTGGCATGATAACCCAGTTTTGGAGAAGTTTAAAACTTACATACATATAGCGTGTTCTGTTCGATGATAGTGTTTTCAGTTGATGCAGCACTTGAAAATATAAATGATATGAATATTAAAACCTCTTAAAATTAGGGATTTAAAACAAAAAAAGAAATTAAAGTAGACAGTTGCTGTTTAGGTTTTGTTAAGTGTATTTGAAAGTAGACACATGTCGAGATAGATGCTGGGAGGGGTCTGGGACAAGCCATGTGAGCACATCAGCTGAGGCAGCTGAAGCCCGGACAGATGACGGTGGTGCCCGTCCAGGAGACCAAAGGCAGGACAGCTGGAGGAGAGGCTGAGTGGTGGCAGAGGTAGGGCATGGAGAACTTTGAAGCAGGCAGCTCCCAGATGTGTCAGTGAGTCTGAAAGTAAAATGTGTTGTTGGCTGTGAAGTGAGAGGATCTCAAGCAGGTTGGTTGGCGTAGGGAGTATCAAATGGCTTAGAGCAGGTGGTTCTGGGCTGGGGCTCTAAGCCACAGGGGGTTGTCTGAGGCCTGGGTTTGCATGGGGCTGGCTGTATGATCACCATAGGGTAAGACTAACCATCAGTCAGAAATAACACCTCCTATCATCCTAGAGTTTATTAAAATATAAAACATACTGAGATCTGACTTCTTAAATATATTTAGGATTGTACCTTTTTGACCCAATATACTTTTTGGTTATTTCCTGGTGGGGTTTTTTGGGTTTTGGTTTTTGGGGGGTTTTTTTTTTTTTTTTGGTAAAATAAATTCCTATTTGCCACAGTCACTAGAACCTTATAAATCTGGAAACTTTCATGATTTTTCACAGCAGTGAAAAATTGGCATTTGAATTCTAAATAACTTATCAATGAGATCTATAGGCATCCAAAGAGTTAGGCTGTCACTGACTAAAACTAGCCAGCAAATCAAAATTTCCCATCCCTGTAGGAAAGAAATTTCAGAGATGGCAATAGAACATTCTGTGAGAACTTACTCCTTCATAATCTCTTGCTGTCCTTCATGGTTTCTTTGTCCAGAGGGAGTCATCCTCCCTATGTCGTGTGAGAATGACCACCTTGGGAAAAGGAGAGCTTCTCTGGCTTATTACAAGCTGAGAGAAAGGGACTAAGAGTCTGAAAACATGGCGCCCCACACAGTGTATACAGAATTTGGTGAGGACATTCATCCTGGCATCTTACCTATAATGGCTGAAGTTGGCAGCTTTAGTCTTTGGAGACAGAGAAATTTGGGGGTTCTGAGAATGGGTTTCCATATTGTTTGGTCTAGATCCCTCATTTTCTATATAGAGGTGTTGCTTGGGTCACTGAGGAGATACTTCCAGTCTGGCTGTTCTGTAATGAATCTAGGGGGCTTTGGCATAACCCTCAGAAGCAGCAGTAGACTGGACTGGAAGAGCTCTCAGCCCCTAGAGGTGAGGAGAGGCTGAGATGCTAACACCGTAGGACATTTTGGGGAAAAATGGTGTGAGCCCTATTGAGCCCCAGAAGTATCCACAGCTGGCTCCCCAGGCTTGGAAGCTGAGAGAAGTCCCTCACAGAGCACATGCCCTACCAAGGGGGCCTTGGAAATTTGTGTTTGTTGTCATCTCGGCCTTCTTGAGTTGGTCCCTGATCATTCTCTCCAAAGAGGATTGCACTAGGGTAGCTCAGAAATACATACCCCTCAGATTTAGCAAGTGTCCTGTTTAACTCTAATGGGTGCTGGTTTAGAACAGGGGCAATGTTCAAGACAGCTAACCACCCCTACAGTGACTAGTGTAGCTACCGTGAAGAGCAGTTGCTGGTCACGGGCAACCAGAACAGCACCCTTGGTGTAACCTCCTGGCGGTTGCCCCCCTGGGAGAGGGGTTGTTTGTCCACCCATACCATGCTTGGCAGGACTGTTAGGCCTGTGTGGGCTGGAACTGTCGGTAGAAGTGGAGCCTGTGGCACCTGAGATGAGTGGACGTGAGCAGGGCAGGGATCGCAGGGGTGGAGTAGGGCTTCTTCAGGGCCTACTGTTCACGGTCAAGAGGATTGACTGAGCTGCTCTGCCAGGACAGGCCTCCCTCCCTGGGTCATGCTTCCATCTATAAAACTCCAGAGTAAGACCCCCCCACTCCCAGCAGGCCCTGTGTCACAGCTCCTGCTTCTGTGTCTCTGCCTGCTCTGCCCACCATGTAGCAGACAGAGGCGCTGGAGAGAGACCCTCCCTCCCAGCAGCAGCCCTTGACCGTGGCCTATGGGACTCACATGTCAGTACTTCCCTCACCTCGCAGCTGGGAGAACTCTGAGGTGAACATTCTGTAAGTTTTCAGTAACCCCAGCAGGATGAAGCTACAGGTGCCCACGGAGGTGATGGACTTGATGTCACATCCTTGTTTTGGTTGCCTGTCCCTCCATGTCTCACTCCACCCCTCACCTACTGGTGTTTTTTGGGACCACCTCCCAAATAAATGACTTGGTTGCTCTCAGACTTGCTTCGGGTTCCGCCTCTGACAGAACCAGGCTGAGACCTTTCTGACTGGCGAGGTCCACGTGGCTGGCTTCCTCGTCTCCCACCACGTCAGGCGGAACCAGTGAGGCTTATCTGCGCTGTGGATAACTTTGGGCATCCGATTTTGGTGAAACTCAAAATCACTCTGTGAGGAGAAAGAACACACATATGGAATTTCTTTTTCTGACATTTCATAACGTTTATTGCAACGTTTTATAAGCAAGTGTGTTTACAAGCAAGTACAAGCAAGAGCTAAGTATTATCAATTTTACTTTTTAAATAATTTTGTTTTTACCCAAATGTACCTTATTTTCCTTAGATCTCTTCTTTGCAAGTAACATGAACAAATATGTACCACTGAAGATGAAGCATAAATCCACCATACTGTTAAAAGTAAAATACATAGAATTTACTGAACGTCTAGGACAGTCCTGGCCAGTGGAGGCATAATGAAAGCCCCATATTCAATTAAAAAATTTCCAGTAGCTACACTGAAGAATTAATGTGAAACAGATGTTATTTAACCTATCTAATAATTCATTTAAACATGTAATTAATATGAAAATGACGATTGAGGTTTTTACTTTTTTTTTATTTTATTGTGCTAAGTCTTAGAAACCAGATATGTATTTTATACCTAATTCAGAGCTGTCACATTTCCAGTGCTCTGACGCCACCTGTGACTAGTGCATGCCGTGTTAGACAACACTGGCCTAGAGCATGAACTTCAGAATTGTTGCACCCAGTAGGTGAGGGAACCGAGGTAATTATACCCCAGTCACCACTGGTCATTGGTCGAGGGCTGCTCCAGGGCCATCAGGAACTTCATTGTTTGGCACTCTGCCGGCCTGCAGAGAAAAGCCCTTCAGCAAAAGATGGGGATGCTGGCAGATGGAATTGCAGGCTGTAGTGATAAGACCCCAGGGGACAGAGAAGAACCACCTCTAGCCTGCTGCATTTTGTAATACTTTCACTATGGTACCTTATTAGTTACTAACTAATTGGTTGCAATACTGCCTGGCATTGGTGACTCAAGATAACACAGTTAAGCTCGCTGGTCTAGAAGATCAACCCAGAACTGGGACATTTGAGATTCATGGGAATCTGGATGCAGCCTATGTCATCATCTTGCTTCTCACTCATCTTACTGCTAAGGGATGTGCTTTTCCTGCTCCTTTCCATATTATTGGAGTCCCCTTCATCCTTTTACCTGTTGTTTACTTTCTTCTATGCCTGAAATCTACTTCGTGTTTCCACCCCTGTGCTCTTCATTCTTTAAGGTGGGGCTCAATTCCTACCTCTTAAGATAACTTCAATCTACAGTGATTTCTTTCCTCTGAATTCATTTTGTACCTTAGTCTGTACCTGTTTTGTTTTTGGCGGTTTTTTGGGGGGGGGGGTGAGGGTTGGCATGACTCATCTTATCAGCTTTGTGGTATATGTCCTTCACATCTAATCAATTTATTTGATACCTTTGTGTATATCCCTTCTAGGAAGATATCAGATGAGCAACTGTGGTTTTTTGGTTTTATCATGTTTGTGATTTTAAGCACTAATAGTTGAAAAACTCTCATAATTGTCAACAAAGTGCCAAGAAGGAGGTTGCCCAGCTGAACTGCTGAAGGCATCCAGAATCACCCTGAATACCTCCACCAATTTCAAGGAAAATTGTCAAGAGGAAAATAAGCACTTCAGATAGCTTTTGTAAAGAGGAGACACCTCCCAATTTTCTAAGTAGTCCAAATGCTAGGAAGGCAGACACAATTTCTTTTCTCATCTTATGATAGCCAAGTAAGCTTTATGCAAAATTTTAGGCTATTTAATTGCATGTTTCTGTATCTTAAGAACACTGGGAACAGAGGGAGGAACACCAGACCTCCCAGGGAAGTTGGGAGGGCTGCCCAGCTTCGCCGCAGGGACGCGATTCCCTCTCTGGCCTTTAACTGCAAAATGATGACTCCATCAAGCCCCCCTCCAGATGTCCAGTTCCATTTCTGATTTTATGATGTCTGCCCATTTGTAAGAATAGGAAGCATTGTCTGTGATTTTAAATTGCAGTGGCTATAATTTATATCCTTGCTTTTATGACACATTGTTGAGGCTATCTGTGATTTGTTGGATCCTGGATCGTTACTCAAGGAATGCTGCCCCCAATTTTGATGTTTGTCCTAGGGAAGAATATGATCTGCTTCACAATGTCCTTTTTAATATGATTTCCATGGATGGAAAAACGAAGGATTGCCTGTGTGTGTGTGTGTGTGTGTGTGTGTGTGTGTGTGTATATATAATCAGGCTTAGCAACAATTTTGTTGACAGGGCTATCTTCCCATTGTTGTAGGACTCATGGCTCACCCCATCAGTAATGCCTTGCCAGATACTCCCCACCCTTCCCCCACCGCCCTCTGAAGAATTCCTTCTTTGTGCTCTCATAGCATAAGGGACTTCCTAGGGATGTTTCTTCATCCCTCTCAGTCAGCACTTGACACATGTCGATGTCAACTTTTGTCTTACGTGTTTGGCTCCTCCATTAGACTGTGAACTCCTAGGGGTCTGGGACCTGTATCCCTGACACTGAAGTTGAGAAGGTAGCGTTAATAGTAACAGATGGATAGATAAATACTAGAAGGAAGGGAGGGAGAATGGGGGAGACAAAAGAATGAAGGCGGGAAGGAAAAACACAGATGGATTTGGCTGCCCTATACCATTATCCTAGTTGTCATTATCAAATACAGTTGTGGGTGGCAAATAGATCATCAGTATTAATAAGGGTATGACAAGTTTTTAAAACTCAAGTACAGTTGGCTAGAATGCACTTGATTAGCTCCTATATTGACATCCTTGACTCAGTCTAGAGTGCAGCCAGCAGCAAAAGAAAATAGAAGTATTATATCTTATGGAAGGTGGATTATAACTGCAGATTATTTACATAAAGTCATGGTTTTAATCTTTAAGACTTAGGGAAAATCTAAAATGATCCAATGGATCATGAATTATTAAACACCATTGAGCTACTTTAATTTCTTCCCTTAGCATCTTCTCAAAAAATTACCTGCATAAAATTGCTTGCTAGACTGTAGAGGGGAAAGAATTTACTTCAGTGGCCTCAGGCGTTCAGCATATGACAGCTGATATGGAAATGGATGGCATCTCCCCAGTGAGGACTTCTGAGTGGTGACAAGTGACGTCAGAGAAGGGTTCTGCATCCCAGTGCTATCGACATGGCAGCAGTAACACGAATCAGCACTAAACTTAAATATAAGCCCAACATATTCCAAAAACAGCTGCTGTAAGATGTATTAGGGCAGTTACACTTATTATTTTTCATAACAAATGAGCATTACATTTCCAGCAGGCTCTCTATGTGCTGTCAGATACACTTTATAGAAACTATATAATTTGTATTGTATGTTGATTGTTAGTAACACTTTTCATATAAAAATATGAGTGAGTGGTGAACAAGTAATAAGACACATTTAAAAGATTGCACAAGCAAATTGGAATTAATGGCAAAATATCTCAGGGAATAAGATTCCCCGAGACTTAGAAAGGTAGTTCTATAATAAATAAGCACTGGTGGGATGTTTGCTGAAAACCCCTATACCCGAGTATCATACTCTTTTAGTCCTGACAGAGAGATTGGTCTCCGTGGGGGTTCCGTTCTTTTTAGATGTCATAAAAGATTTTTCTTCCCAAAGCCCTTCCCAACTGAGATGGAGTTTATGTAAGAACTGTGGCTTAGATGACCTTCATGCCAAAGGAAGTCGGGCATGAAGTTGGGCAGTAGCTCTAGCTCAGCCACTACATGGCTCCGTGACCTTGACCAAAGTGGGTTCCCCTTTGGGTGGGGGGAGGGGGTGAGCTCATGTCTCCAACTATAAAATGCAAAGGTTGAGCTGATGAACTGTTGTGGGAATGTTGGGCACGTTCAGTCCTCCATTCCATAAGGGTTCGCTGAACACCTACTGTGTGCCTGGCCCAAGTCTGTCACCAGGGGTTCATTGATGAGCAAATCAGACCGGGGTCTTTGCCCCCTGGGGATTAGATTTTAATAGGGAAGAGATGTTTCTTAATCAAATAACCACACAAATAAATGTGTCCTCCCAGCCTTGGTAAGTGCTGTGAGGGGTTGGAGGAGCACATGGGGCTAGAGGGGCTCATAATAAGGAGATTTATTTCCCCCAGGAGAGAGATCCAAAGGGGCCCACGATGGAGGGGGCAGGTCTTTGAAGGCACAGGAGGTGCTTCTTTCTAAGCCCAGCACAGCTCCTTGGCCAGCCACCTTATCTCTGCTTCTCCATCTCCTAGCCTCTAAAAATGGGACTGACATCAGGAACGGCTCACGGTGTTGTAAGGTTTCAGAAAGATGACATGTTTCAAAGCACCCAACACCAGGCAAATTACATTTTGTTTCATTTCTAAGAATAGCTTTGGAAGCAGAGACGTGCTTCCAAAGACCTATGAAGACATGAGTCTTAGACTGTGTAGAAAGTGAAAACAGCTTTGAGGCGCCCCTTTATAAGGAAGTTTGAGTTCACATTCCGCCCTGGAAGGCGCCTGGCTTCCCTTCACCATGGAGCCATGTTAGAGTCACTTGACTCTGAAAGACCAGGAAGGACCTTGTTGCCTGAGTAAGTGTCAGAGACCCGAGCTCCGGGTGCTGGAGAAGGTTAGACATCCGGGCCTGCTCCCTTGCCATTTATATGTGAGGAAGGGAGGCTGATCATGAACAACAAAACTGGAATGAGGAGGCAGCTCCCGACCCCACAGTCCTGTGCTTCTCTGTATTGTCTCTCTATGTTCCATTTGGAAACTATGGATAATTTCTGACGTGACTGGGCTACTTTCGAGGGCTTAGGCCATTCCTTCTCAAGAGAAAGCAAGCTTAGCACGCCCTCGTAACTCCTCCAGGCCTGAGGATTACTCCTGTAATCTTACAAAAGCAAACAGGAGGACAGAAATAACCCATCAATTGTTTAAAATTAAGATGGCCAACAATAATAAGTAACTACCACAATAGCTTGAGGTCAGGGTCTCAATGTATTGGAGGCCATTCAAGAATTTGAAACTTTTCTCTAAGTTAATTTTTCACATCTTGTTTGGATCCTCAGAGCTCTCACTTCCAAAAGCAAGGCCATCGTTGCACATGTTATCCTTGCCAAAGTGCCGGGGCGTACAGGAAAGTGAGGTCTTCTCTTCATGGATGGGAAATGAGGACTGCTCCCCTCTCCCCCCAAGACAATCTGTATTTCAAAGGGTTATAGCCTACTGAGATTTTGGATATATCTCCTCTCTTTCATGCTCTATTTGTTGTATTAATGGTTGCAAACAGCAATAAACATGTGTTGGTTAATTTTTTTTTTTAAAGATTTTATTTATTTGACAGAGAGATCACAAGCAGAGAGAGAGAGAGAGAGGAGGAAGCAGGCTCCCTGCCTAGCGGAGAGCCCGATGTGGGACTTGATCCCAGAACCCTGAGATCAGGACCCGAGCTGAAGGCAGAGGCTTAACCCACTGAGCCACCCAGGCAGCCCTGTGTTGGTTAATTTAAGCAGAAGAAGAATTTATTGGAAGGATATGGGCTGATTCAGAGCATAGGCAGGAAGCCTGGGGAACCAACATGAACAGGAAACAGGGGAGACCAGGCTTAGCTCAGGATACCACCCCTGGAATCTCAACACCTGTGTAGCCACCTCAGAAGATCTCAGAGGACCCCAGGATCTTTGTGCAACCCTCAAAATTCATGGCCCTGCTTGGGAGCATCTGCTGGCCATACTAACTGCGCTTTGATCTTATGACTGCGTGCCCAGTCAGGCGCCCACACGTTAGCTATCAAGAGGAGGGGAGAAGGAGGGCCTACCCCCTTTCTTCTGATGTGCCCCTCCCACCTATTTTGAGATTCCTCCCAAACAGGAAGGTGTCAGGATGCTGAGCAGAGAAAAATACCAGACTCTCCATTACATAAACTCTGATTAAGCTTAATCACATCATCCATTAACTGGTTGGCCAAAGACGGGCTACCAATGTGAATTTGTTTTGTCCACAGCTCATGTCACACAACAGTCATCCATCTCATGTGCACCTTCATCGTTGTCCTCATCCCCATTGTCCTCATTCCCTTGTCCTCCATGGATGGCCTGCTCACTCCCCCACATCCTGGGCTGCCATTTCCCTTCTTCTCTTTGCCCCTCAAGTGTTCCTTCCTCCTTCTCCTCTCCCTTCCCAGTCTTCGACCCTACTTCTGTTTCAGTGCAAAATGGAAGCAATCACAAAGGAACCTCTGCTTTGTTTCTAACACCCGTCTACTCACATGTCAGTGCCGTTGGCTCCAGTTTCTCACCTTGTGCTGGCTGAGGCCAGCTCCTCCATTTGTCCACCAGGCCATCCAGCCATTGTTCCCTGTCATGTCATTAGTTGTTCCCTCTGTGATACATCCTTCCCATGCTCGTGCAAATATGCTACGATCATTTCCATCTTAAAAAAACAAAAACCAGTTGCCTTGAGCCCACTCCCCACCCCTGGCTGTCATCCTATTTCTGTACTCCTCTTTACAGAAAAACTCCTCCAAATAGTTGAGTGTACTCACTGTTTCCATTTATTCTGCTCCTCCATCTCTTAAGCCAATTCCAAGCTTCCATCCCTATCACGCCACTTAACACAGTTCTTAATGAGATCACCGGTGACCTCCAGGTGGCTAATTACAGTGGCCAGTCCTAATTCTTCATGTTATTTTGACCTGTCTGCCGCATTTGACAAAACTGATTACTCCTTCCTTGGAACATGACTGCTGTGGCCACTTAGATACCATCTCTCTTGGTTTTCTCCTACCTCCCTTGTCATGCTTTCTCTTCTCCTCCTCACCCATAACCCCTAAGTGTGAGACCTCTTCTCTATCTACGCTCATTCTCTAATGATCATATCCAGTCCCTCCCAAATGTATATCTCCAGCCCAGACCCTCCTTTAAGACTTAAACATCCAGCTGTTCAACACCTCTTCTTAAGGATCCAGTAGCCATTTGGATTTTTTCCTGCTGAACCTTCCATACCCATGGTCTTTCCCGTCTCAATGAAGGACAACTCTTCCCTTCCAGTTGTTGAAACTAAAATCATTGCAGCTGTCCTTGATGCCTCTTTTTCCCTAATACCCCTCACCCGATCTGTGAGCAAATCTGTTGGCATAACCTTGGAAACACATCCAGAACATGACCTCTTCTCACTATTTAAGTGTGGTCTGAGCTGCCTCCTGGGTTACTGTGATAGCTTCCCAACCAGGCTCCCTGCATCCCCCCGACCACGCACTCTACAGACCATTCACATCACAGCCATTGTGAGGCTTCACATGTGAAAGTCAGGTCACACCACTCCTCTACTCAGAGCTCTGCAGGAATTTCATCTCAGAGTCAAACCAAGGTCCTTGTGACAGCCCCAAAGTGCCCCATATGATCTGTCTGTCCCAATTCCCTTTGCCTCTCTGAGCTCATTTCCTCCCACGCTCCCCTTTGTTCACTCCTCTTAGCCATTCTGGCATTCTTGCCAGTCCTTGAATGTGCCAGGCACAACTTTCCCTTTACTAGTTCCCAGGTGTCTGTGCATCTTGCTCCTTCTCTTCCATCAGGTTTCTACTCAGAGGTCTCCTCATCAGTGAGGCTTCCCCAACCATCCTATTTAAAATTACAACCCACTCTCCCTCCAAATCTGGCATTCTCTACCCTTCCTACCCTTTGTGAGTTTTCTCTGTAGATCTTATCACAGTCTGACCTGTATGGTTGCTGCTTGGTGTATGTGTTTTCTGTCTCCTGGAGCTGTAAGAAGGCAAGAGCTCTGTTTTGTTCACTGTTCTCTCTTCTAGCAAATGGAATAGTTGTGATTGGCAGGTAGTCGGTACTCAAAAACATATGAACGAATACATGGCCAGATTCTGTGTCTAGGCTATTAAACGTCTTACAATTTTCTGAGATTGATGGGAGCCCCAGAAGAGCCTAGTGAGTTAGGCTGTTGGATGAGGAAGCTAACTGCTTGCACAAAGATGCATGGCTGGTTAATGAGGTTGCTGGAACGTATGGTTCTGACCCCAATGGAGTTTCTGTCCCCAACCCCCAGCTACCCTCTGATGTCTCATATTATGTTAGTGAAAGCTTCAGAGCACTCATTGCTGCTTATTTTTCCTTACAGCATTGATGGGAAAACCCCGTATCTAGCTTTGGGGGCTGTGAAGAATATCTCCCTAAACATCTCCATCTCAAACCTCGGGGATGATGCCTATGATGCCAACCTGTCCTTCAACGTTTCCCGGGAGCTCTTCTTCATCAACATGTGGCAGAAGGTAAGGAAGGCACCCCTGAAAGAGAGTCTTTGTTCCATCTGGAGCATTTTCTGGCTTTCATCATAGCTTGCAATGTGTAGTGATTCTGCAAACTTTTTCACTCTGTGGGGTGTCATTCAGAACTACGAGAATTCTTTCCGCCTGAACTTAGAAGCTGCATTGGAGCAATATCCATCTCTCACGCTATCTCCCTTCCTTGCTGTCTTATGGAGCCTTCTCCCTACCATTTTATGTCTGACCCCTTCTCCGGACACTCATGTGTTCTAGAGAATTCCAGTTTCATGTCAGTGGTTGTGAAAAACAAGATAAGGAATGAGGACAGGTCGCTGCTTACTATGCTTGTTATCATCCCTGGTGCACTTGAGGCCTTCCATTAGGGGGTTGCTTTGACATGTTTGCTTATGATATATTTGAGTGAATTGAAATGAAATTATTTTCATGAACTGAGTGAGTTTTTCAGCGTGAAGTCGTGGATGTGAATAAATTAACTAGAATGACTCGGAAAGGAAAAAGGAGTTGGTATTCTCTCCTGTCCCATAATTCACCTCAATGAACCACCTATAGGAAGAAAAAAAGAACGAGTCTCCAGCAGGCAACAGGAATGAGTGGGCTCAGACAGACCTCACCCTCCCTGGTGGTTGCTCTGAGTTTTGACGGCAGTTTTAAAAGCAATTCTTGGAGGTTTTCAGCGTGTTTACAACATGGAACTGCAGCGCCTTGATGTCTGTGTTAAATGGAACCAAAATCGCTTTCTGAGGAACAGCTCCTCCCTGCCCATAGATGAGCACTGGGAAAAGCTTCAAGCCAGTGGGCAAACTTCCATTCAGACACAGGTCCTGGCAGTTCAACAGTTTTGATAGGATTACACCAACCTTGCCCAGCTTAAGGGGGCCCTGAAGCTAGAGAGTGACCTGGAATGCTCACACTCCAAAAACTTCACAAGAGGTTATCTCAGACTCTGCTGCTTAATACCTTTTAGGAGCACTAGGGTTGGGGAGGCGACAAAAGCGATCAAGAAGGACTATGGGAAAGGCATGCTTCCCATCTTCTACACCCTAAAAATGATCCCGGTTTAAGCCCAGTCAAGAGAGAACCAAGTATCTATAGGGTTCTAGTATCTCTGGCTCCACATAGAGTGTCTTCTACAGCATGTCCTGTGCCCTGATGCCATCTTCCTGTAGGCGGTGGTGGGAGAGGGGCTCACTCAAGGACAGATCTGTAAAACTCATCTCTGTGGTAACCGAAAGGAGGCAGTTGGTGACTGTGTCATTATGTGGCAGGTTCCTCTCGCTTTAGGACCTACGGGAGAAATTACTCTCTGGTCTCAGAATTAGGAATAGTTGTGCTTTTCCCGAGTATTTTGGCTTATTTTTACCTGTAGACAGTCATCCCTGTGACTAGGCTTTGTTATCTCTGTTGTCTGCTAGAAAGTTCTGAGCTGGCCCCGCTCTGTCGGTATATAGGATTTGGTGGTAGTATTTCACAAACTGTGTAGCTTCCTAGATCCTATTCTCTTTCCCTTCATCGTAGTTTTCTTTTTAGCTTGGAGGCTGCATAATATTCTGTCATAAAGTATACTATGGATTACCCTCAAATTCCTGTTATGTAGATATTTCATTCCAGTTTTTTCCTCTTTAATACTGTGATGAATGAGAGTGCCTTGGTGGCTTAGTCAGTTAAGATCCAACTTTTGGCTTGAGCTCAGGTCATGATCTCAGGGTCGTGGGATCAAGCCCCATGTCAGGCTCCCCACTCAGCTGGGAGTCTGCTTGTCTCCCTCTCCTTCTACCCTTTCCTCTCCTCACACTCTCTCTCTTGCTCTGTCTCTCTTAAATAAATCTAAAAAAAAAAAAATACTGTGATGAATGTCTTTCACAGAGATTGCTATGAACAAATTATTTTTAGTCTTGTAACTCTTTGGGGAAAGCAACATAGTGTTTGTTGACTACCTGCTATATACCAGGGGTCTTACATACATTTCCCATGCCCTCCTGCATTCAATCTGGGTGCATCTGCCATATTGGTGGAATGCTGCCGGGGAGAAGTAGGGGAAGTAGGATGAGGCAGGGATGGCTAAAGGTGTGCCATCATAAAATGTAACTTTGGTGTGATTAATATAGGGTGTGAAGAGATGGAAATATGCCCAAGAGCATAAATCACTCAGCAGAATTTTCTCCTCTTAAAGTGATAGGAGAGCATTATTGCCACCCCTGTATCATGTTGAGCACCTCGAGGGGTAGTAGGTAGCCCCCAGGCATTCTGGATGAGGGGTCTAGTCAGGTGAGGACAGTGCACCTGAGAAGCCCACAGATTAGTCATCAGCTATCATAGCTGATCATTTTCATCTTATTTACACTGAATCCCAACAACTTTGGGACAGGGAGCCCCAGTTTCAATTTGTCAGAAAGATGACAAGGTATCAGGGGCTCCTCAGGATGCGGGAAGCATTCGTGTAAGAAAGGTTAACAGGGCACAGGGACATCACATAGCTGCCCCTTGGGCAGGGCCAACTAGAAAAACAGTCATGAAGACCATCAGTATGGCAAGAGAAGGGAAAGAAACAAAAAATCCTCTCCTGTGTTCACAACCACAACTCTAAATGGAGATGTAAATGGCATCGCTCAGCCCAGAGCAGTATTCGCACAGCACCCAGATGAGTGGTAAAGAGGAACCAGGAGAGCCCACTCACCCTGCGTAGACCTAATATAACCAACATGGACCGTACAGAAACATTCTAACACATAAACTAAGAAAAGTGCAACTCAGGATACAGAAGGAAAGCATACCTTTTAGAAAGATTATTAATAGAAAACAAAAGTAAATTTTATTCTAGCATTCACTTTTCTTGATTAAATTCAAGGGGAAAATGAGCACAGTGAAAGATCAGATAGAATGATAAGCTGGGATGAAAAGAGAATGAACTTAGAGGCAAACAAAAGTAAAGATTGCAGATAAGATAAGGAAATGTAAGAAAACCAGGAAAGCAATGGCGGAATTAAAATGTGTTATAATCAGGAAAGAGCAGAATTAGCAGTAGAAAAAATTGTTTCATTGTTACACAGGACATATTTGAGACAGTCTCTGAGAATTCAGAAAAAAAGAACAAAACAATGAAGAATGACTGTGAGAATTATAGAGGTGGAAGGTGGAGACCAGAGAATCAGCAAAGGGAAGTGGCTCCATAATTGCTGGAATAGAAGACATGAGTAGACAGCAAGGAAGGATCGCCATTTTCTTGAGTGAGCTCCGCAAACACCCTGCAACAACACTGAGAGCCCTTGACTGTCAACACAGAGCTTCATGAGATTTTGAATTTGAAAAATATGAAAGTGATGGTACTGATACCTAACAGAAAACAAAGAAACCAGTGTTCCATAGGCTTCTTTTCTGTAACAGAATTAAAAAGTCAGAATAGTTTCTCTTATGAATTAAGAATTCTATACCCAGCCAGCTTGCCCTCAATTGTGAAGACAGAATAAAGATGTCCGTGAATATATGAGAATTTATAAAGTCTGTTAACTCTCCTGGTTTGGATTTCCCCAAAAGCAGACCCCAACACAGTGATGTAGGTATAGGGAATTTCTTTGGGGGAATGATCTCTGGAGGCACTTTGTGAGAATGATGAGTTTAGACGAGGAAGGGAGGAAAGACGGGGAAGTGTGCACTGATAATCCGTGAGGAACTCGGGCTCCATCCCACTGCAGATCCTCAGACAGGCTCTCTGGAACACCCTTCAGAATCACTCCCAGGGGTAAGGAGGCTGCTAGGGGATTTCTCCACCAACTCTTACCACTCATCTACAGGGAAGCCCTCTAAAGGCATCAACTCTCTGGCACTTCCAGCCTTCTCTGGCTATGGGCCACACTCCAGCAAACAACTCCAGCAGTGCAAAGTTGGAAGCCTTTGACCTGGAGGGTGCTGGCTTCAGGTGACCACTGCTCTGGTTGGTTCTAGGGAATGTGAGCAGGGCAGCATCTGCTTCAATAGCTGTTAAAGCTTTAATAAGCATGAAACTGTTCCTGAGAAAAAGGACACTTAGAGATAAAGCACTCAAGAATACGTTGTGGAATAAAATGTTAAGGCCAAATAAACATAGACGTAAGCAAAAACAAATTTCAAAAGCATTTAAAATAGTAAGCAAATATAAGAAAAATTATTGCCACAGTAAATACAAAACTTAAAAACTTAATAAAAAATAAGCTTATGATATCAGTTATACCATAAAATTTTGAGAAGAAACTTAATCTCGTCACTCTTCCTGCCTCACATTCTTCAGAATGGAGTTCAGACTCCTCAGCTGTTCCCTGAGAGGCCATTCTGAGGCCCAGCTTCCTGCCCTCCCTCTTCCCCAGCCTCATTGCTCAACATCCCCCGCATTCTTACTTGAATCCACTTATAATCCAGTCCTGGGAGCCCCTCCATCCCTGTTTTCTTTAATCAACTGCTCTGCCCTCAGATCTCACCTCAGATGCCTCACCTGGCTCCCCCGGGGGTGTGGGTGGGAGGGCGGGGGGCTCTCCCTCTGTCCCAAGCTATAAGGCAGCTCAGGCCCTAGACCTCCGAGGTCTCCCGTCTTCTGTGTCATCACACAGTTTGTGATGTATCTGTTTCTGAGACTGAAGAGTCACCCCGAAGATGGACTTTTCTGTCCTCTCGAACACGAAGCTGCTTTCACAGATTGGCTCTTTCCTATAAGGGAAGATGGCTTATAAAAAATGCGGGGTGCATATGGACAGCCATCTGCTGGCTTTCCTCTCGCCTCCGTAAGCTAACTCAAGAACACTCTATAAAACAGGACTTCATGCATTGGTGGCCACTGGCTGCTTGGCAGGCAGGCTGGCTGGGGTACAGCCTACAGTGGTCATAGAGTGGCCTCCCGCGGAGCAGTGTGCAGGATCCCTGAGGGGCGGGGGAGCGGCACAGTGGAAAGGGAGAACAAGGAAGAATGGAGAAAATGCACGAGAGCACATCCGTATCCCCCAACCCCGCGGTCACGTTCACATTAGATTCTGTGTGAGCGACACGTCCAGACCCCCACTCCACAGACTTTGTGAATGGTGCCCACTGGAGTTGTACAGCCCTGTGACCCAGAGTTCAAGATCAAGTCAAGTTTTAATTTCTTCACTGCGATGCCATTCAGCACACATTCTTTGACTCTTCTTGCCTCCTCGGGACAGGAATCTATTTGTTCAGATGGTCGTTAATAAGTACCTGCTAAGTGCCAGGGACTGTACCAGCTGCTAAGGGACCCAGAGATGAGTAAGATCTGGTCCCTGCTCCCAAAGAACTCATGGCTTTATGGGGTGTAAGGCAAGTCAGCAAGCAGAGCACAAAAGCCAGCTACTGGTCAGAGCACTGAAACATTGTCCTGCAGCAAGTGACGACTGTGACAGCGAGGCTTGGGGTGCCCAAGGGCCCCAGAGAAGCACTTAGGGAAAGATGGATGAGCCTCCGAAGGACTAAAATCCGCTGCTGCCACCATTGCCGAGGTGGGGTGGGGTGGGTGAGTTTATTTGGTGAAGGAGAGAGCTGCCTGGACCCTGGTGAGAGGTCAGAGGAAGAGGGACAGGAGTGATCCAGCAAGATGGAAAGAGGCTGCCCATGGGGGTCAAAGGGCCAGCAACATTCCCAGGAGCAGGGTGACCTTGGGACACCTGCTGTCTGATGCCGAAGTTGCTTGTTAGTTAGGACTCCTGCACTCAGGAATGCCTCATGTGACCGAGACAGATAAGCTCAAAGAAGGGGCTGGATTCTAGAGTTTGTCTTCATGGCAGTAACCGTTACAGCCCGCATGCAAACAGACATGGACGCAGACAGTTGTAAGCTTTAGGCTAGTGCAGGAGAGCTCCCAGGTGACCATTGGGTACAAAGGGGACACAGGAGCTTGCTGTGCAGCCACAGAGGAGGCCATGCTGGGCAAGAAAGAACGAGGGCAGGCCCCTGACCTAGTCTCTTCTCTACAGCATTGGTTTGGATCTCCCGGACGCTGAGCTTGAAGCAAGGAATTAAGGGCAGTTCATTTGGGAGGTGCAAGACCGCTGGGAGGGAGGCAGAGCAGGGATAGAGCTGTGAAGGCCGCTGATGAAGAGGGTGCTGTTAAACCCGATGCCACACTGGGCACCGGAGTTTAATTGGACAACCCTGGGAAAGAGTGCAAACCAAACCACAGGGCTGAGGGAGCTGGGGGATTGATACACCCTCCTGAGGAGTCAGTGGTTGAAGCTTTCTGGGTGGGTGGGGGGGCTTCCCCAGGACTTCCGTCCTGTGATGTGCTTGTCCAGAGCAACTGACCTCCTTCTGGAAAAATGCACTCGGACACATAGTTATAGCCGCTGGCAAGTGGACGTGGGGTAGAGCACCCAGAAAGGGCAACGCACCTGTGAGGCTCACCAGCACCTGCTGGAGATGCCCCCAGGGCTGGAAGCATTTGCAACCTAAGCACCTTACTTTCTAGGCTTCCAGAAGTTGTAAGTTAGCTTAATGGAACTTAGCCAAGGTTCTAGCTTGAGCAATACTGGTGTGTACTTCACGGTCTTACAGGAAGGGGGCAAGGAAAGTATTGTAAGCAGGTTGGGGGGGGGGTCCAGTGTGGGACAGCGGGAAGCAGTGAAGACTGAGGAGAAAGGGAGTCTCATTCCAGAGAGAGCAGCCAGCTCCCTGCAGTGGTCAGGGGTCACCAGGTGGGAGTGGGGCCCGGTGCTGTCAGACTTTTATTTTTCAATAAAAGCCAGAAATCTACATGTTTATGTGAAATCGCATGACTTTAGCAGCTAATTAAAGTGTTCTCCACACATTGTATGGGCCAAACACACATGTCCGTCTGACTGCGTCCAGCCTGGAGGCCACTGGTTTGTGACCTGCAGCTTTGCTGTCTTCCAGATGCTGAAGGCTCCTTCTCCCGCCTGCCTGTGGGTCACACGGATCTGTATTTGTGGCCAAACTGAGCGTGTCTGCAGGCTCAGCGGCATCTCACAGACACCTGTGGGTGGTAGAGAAGCTAGCAAAGGGATTGGAGTGTGGGGGTTCAAGTGCAAGTGTGTGTTTGCGGGAGGAGGGCGTCAATGGACACATAGTATTCACAGCATTTTGAAAGCCAATGAATGAGGCTTTGAAAACTTTTCCCAGGCTGGAATATTTGTACTTTGCAGCCATTGCAAGAAGCAGCTTAATGTTGCAGAAGTTCCTAGAAGTAACATAGCAAGTAGCCTAGGTGGAATAGGGGGAAAGCGACCTTCTCACGACCTTCAGGTGCAGACTCAGAAACTCAGCTCTGTTTCTTGCCGGGCATGTGACCTTGAGCCAGGGGCTGTCTCTCTGTGCCTCACTTTCTCTCTAAAATGAGATGGGCTGAGTTAAGTGGGGCCCTAGGCCAACAACTTGTACGTGATACGTGCCTGCCATGGCAACCCTCCTACACACAAGCATGAGCCTTATAATTTGTTCATGTACTCAGAAGGTATATATTGTCACCTACTTCAGACCAAGATTACATTCCAGGGTGGGGGAGGGGGGGAAGGAAGAAAAGCAAGAATACAAGACAAAGCACGAAAGTCAGACGGTGTTGACTCTTCCTTTTTAAACTAAAAATCAAGACTTGAGATTTTAACAAAGGGACTGCGTGAGTGTGCGTACAGCCGTGTGCCGTCCTAATGTCAAAAAAATAGAGCTCGTGTTAAACTGAACATATTTTGGGCATCTGGGTGGCTCAGTCGGTTAAGTGTCTGCCTTTGGCTTAGGTCATGATCCCAGGGTCCTGGGATCGAGTCCCATATCGGGCTCCTTGCTCAGTGGGGAGTCTGCTTCTCCCTCTTGCTCTGCCTGCCATGCTCCCTGCTTGTGCTCTCTCTCTCCCTCTCTCATGCTCTCTCTCACAAATAAATCTTAAAAAAATAAACTGAACATATTTTTATATTTAATTAATAGCCTTTATTTAAAAAAATAAAATTACATGAAAAATAATGAAAAACTTGGTAAATAAAATGAGTACTGGGTGTTCTGCGTAAGTCATGAATCATTAAATTCTACTCCAGAAACTAATATAACTGTATGTTAACTAGAATTAAAAAAAAAAAAAAACTTGGTAAATATATATCAGTTAAGTTAAATGAGCTAGCTTTGGTGGCTCCTGTTTGTTTGCTTATAATAATGCCTGTTGATTTTTTTTTTTTTTTTCATTTACTTACTGTTTCCTGAAGTATTCGAATTTTGGGTTTGGGGATATTGACTTTTTAAAAACTAAGATACATAATGGTTCAAATATGTGATATGTGTGATGAATAGTATCAGAGTTTAGAGAAGGAGGAAGGTAATGAACTCCACAAACAATGCAGGGCTTGACCCTGAGTCTTGCAGTCGGGCAGGGAGAGGACTGGCCCAGAGGTCTATAGGCCCCATGAAACCCAGTGCCGAGATCCAGGATTGTTATCAGGTAGACAGTGATAGGCCATCTGTGTTCTTCACTGAGGATATGGACTGAGGAAATAGAAGAAAGGACCAAAGCTGATGACACGCTAGAGGAAGAGCCAAGAAAGACCAAATAGGCCGGGGAAGCCAAGAGGTGAGATTCAGTCTTGGGATTGCCAGAAGGAAAGAGAGTGGTGAGGGAACAAGGGGAGGGCCGTGGATCCAGCAGGGAAAACAGAAACCTACCACTTAGAATACATGTTAGAGCTTCCTGCACTTTCAGGTTCCTAAGAAATGTAGTTCGCGCTCAACCCTGGTTGGTTGTAAGTCAGTGAATCCGGCTGACACGTTGTGTCACGGTCTAACTTCCCCGAGAGACGAAGGTGGAGGGCTGGGTCCCATGTCCTTCTGTCTCCTCCTGTGACAGAACCCGGTGTGAGAAGCCTGATGATGTTGACTAGAAGTTGCCTGAGGGAAAACTTAGTTTTGCTCTTTCTGAGGAGTGCTGTGAGTTCCAGAGGAAACTTGGCTTCCAAGTTGGTTTGGGGGCAGAAAAGCACCAGCTCAGCTTTTGTGGTGTTCTATGGCTTATTCTTTAGGACAAAAGGCAAAGAGGGCTTACAAGCTTGTTTTTCTTGTAAAGGGACCCTTCCAGTTTATATCTACCTTTACCATAGAAAAGCAGTCCCTTTCTCTCAAGGGTTTCTCTCTTCTCAGTTTCAAGGCAAGCCACTCAAGATGGTGCCAGAGGATAAAAATGATCCAGTTTCTAACCCGGATAGAGTGGGAAAGATTAGACACTTACGTGTTTATATACCTTTATATCTGTGGGAGTGCCCGGGCCTGTTCTCAGACAGAAGTTTCCACACAGAAACTGCATCTGTACATAGGAACAAAACAAGATGTGTTCTATGGAGCTGGGAAGGCCCCCATCGCGTCAGGAAGGGTTTGCAAACAGGAATGCGTGCGCCTCAAACCGCCAGCCTTCCTCTGCCACTGCACTCATTCCTGGCAGGAACTGATTTTCATTGTGTTCTGCTTTCTCTGGTGTCTCCCATCAAGTTAATAGTAGCCTGGAGTCAAACCAACCCTTAGATGTTTATAGTCATCTTGGCTGGGCCATTAAGATGATGAATGAACTTGCCTCTTGCCCTTGTAAGGGAGCCCTCAGGGTGGATATTGATACTCAGAAAATAATAAGTCTTTTCCGCCCCTTTTCTGTTTTTAATCCAGTGCCCCCAAGCCCCCTGGTGACTTTACCTTGAACTTCCTGCATAATGCCAGGCAGAAAAACCGCACCTGGCTCCAAGCCCATCTGAGGTTCTGACACAGAGGCAAGCTCGCTCGCTCTCTCTTCCCTTGTTGGTCTTCCCCGTGCCGTGTGTCAAAGAGCAATCCCAAGTTCCCTAGAGCCTTTCCAGTTTCTGAGCTGTTTCTGCCTTTGCTGACCTTCCTTCTGGAGCAGATAATAATGGGTGGTAAGTGCAGGTACCCCAAGGCCAGACCCTCACCTGGATTACCTGTGGCAGCGCTGTGACCACTGTCTGGCCTTGTAGTCAGATTCCAACCCCTAGTGAAGCCGGGCCCGAGAGCCAGGCTGGGCCCTTCCTGCAGTGGTGGGCAATGCGGAGGTGGTAGAGAGACCTGGATGTCCACTTCGAATCACAACGTGGCCTCAGTGTTCCACGATGGGGCTCAGTTTTCACATATATGAAAAGCTTCACTTATGTATTCACTGTGTTTGGAAGGAAGGCTACGTTTTGCTTTAGAAATGTCAACAGAGCTGTAGCTACAACAAGGATCAATTAAGAAGGATGTTTCCCAGAGCTGCAGGACTTGGGTAAATCTATTTGGCCGGGGTGGGGGGTTAGAAAACATGTGTTAAACCTCTGGATTTTTTTTTTCTAATGAACTGCAAAACAGCAATTTAATAATTTCCTCTTTTAAGGGAAAGGGGAGTCTTGGATTTTAAGTCTTTTTCATAAAGCAGCACAACACCTCTTAAAAGGAAAGCCATGAAAATGGACTGCTAAGCCAAGGCAAACAAAAGAAAGTGAAAAAGATCAAGGAGAATGTGGGGGTCTCAGGCTAGGTTTCCCTGAAGCTGATGTGGAGGGAGCGGGGAACTAGGACAGGACACGGCGTGATCTCAGGCCCAGTGCTTTGGAGGGTGGCCTTGGCCTCCTCCTGCAGGGGAGCCCGGAAGGGTGAGTCACAACTCAGCAAGGTCCATCTCAAGGTCAGGAAGTCGGGCTTTTGTTCCTCCATAGCATCAGTCATTGGTTAAGGGCCATCTACCAAGGAGTAAAAGGCCCAGTGCTTTCTCCCTCTGAGGGTGAGTTATGGACATTGTGGCCTCCCCGGCTGAGGCCAGACCTCTGAAGAAGACCCATGGGTGCTGGCTCATGGAAGAAGACACATGCTGGGGCCAGAGGTGGGCACCTGGATGCGTCCCAGGGGACCTGGTGGAACCCTAAACGTGGTGGTGATAGTAGTAGGTGATAGTAGGTGGTGATAGTTGCTGTCTACTGGCGTTCGTGGTGTTCCAAAGGCTGTGTCATAAGCATGTTGACAAAGATGCAGCTCTGAGGCGTGTGTGTGACATTCTCAGGTGACAGGATCAGTGGCACGCAGGGTATTTCAGCCCGCATCGGAATTGGGGAGCCAGCAAATGAAGATGCCTTTGGAATTTAGTGGAGACTGTGAATGCATAGCCACATCCTGTGACGATCCAGCTTTCCAGAACTGCCATTCCATCCCTTGGAGGACAGACCCACCGGAAGTCTCGCTGCTTCGTGACAGCCACTGGCCTTTTTCTTAAACAGGCACCTGAGTGTAACTGGCCAGCCTGTCCTCTTCCTGAAGCCAGTGTTAAACAACTGGTTTTAAAAAATAGTTAGGAATGTGTCAGGCCGCAGGTAACAGGAAGGCCAGCTTGTAACAGTTGATCCTAATGGGATTTTGATTTTTCTTTTATAAAAATAATAAATCTAGAAATGGACAGGCCAGGACTGGTAGGCAATTGTGTAACGCCATCAGGAATCCTAGTTCTTGGGGCACCTGGGTGCCTCAGTCGGGTAAGCAACTGCCTTCGGCTCAGGTCATGATCCTGGGGTCCTGGGATTGAGCCCCACATCAGGCTCCCTGCTCAGCAGAGAGTCTGCTTCTCTCTCTGCCTCTGCTGCTCCTTCTGCTTCTGCTCTCTCACTCACACTCTCTCAAATAAATCAATTAAATCTAAAAAAAAAAAAGGAAACCTAGTTCTTTAGTCTTTGCACTCAGCCTTTCTTCACACCTGTTGTTTCTTGGTTCCCCACTTCTAGCTCAGCAGCTATGTTCCAAGCAGTAAGAAGAGGAAAGATAACAGCCCTGACTCTTTTATTTATTTTTATTTTTTATTTCAAATCCAGTATAGTTAGCATACAGTGTTGTATTCGTTTTAGGTGTACGATACAGTGAGTGATTCAACAGTTCTATATTCAGTGCTCCTCACCTACTCCACCCCCCGACCCCCACCTCCCCTCCGATCACCATCAGTTTCTTCTCTATACTTAAGAGTCTGTTGTTTGGTCTGTCCACCTCCCCCCACCTTTTTTTTTTTTTTAATTCGCTGGCTTTGTTTCTTAAATTCCATATATGAGTGAAATCATTTGGTATTTGTCTTTCTCTGACTCACTTATTTTGCTTAGCGTTATACTCTCTAGACCCATCCATGTGGTTGCAAATGGAAAAATACCATTTTTCCTTTTATGGCTGACAGATATTTTATTATATATGTATATCACGTCTTCTTTATCTGTTCATCTGTCAACGAGCACTTGGGCTGCTTCCATAATTTATTTATTATAAATAATGCTGCTATAAAAATAGGGGAGCATATATCTTTTTGAATTAATGTTTTTTCTGTTCTTTGGGTAAATACGCAGTAGTGGAGTTACTGGACCATAGAGAAGTTCTATTTTTAACTTTCTGAGGAGCCTCCATACTGTTTTCCCACAGTGGCTGCCCCAGTTTGCATTCCCACCAACAGTGCAAGAGGATTCCTTTTTCTCCACGTCCTTGCCAACACTTGATGTTTTTTGTGGTTTTGATTTTAGACATCCTGATGGGTGTGAGGTGATCTCTCATTATAGTTTTGATTTGCATTTCCCTGATGATGAGTGATGTTGGACATCTTTTCATGTGTCTGTTGGCCGTCCGGATGTCTTCTTTGGAGCAATGTCTGCTCATGTCCATTTTTTTAAATGGATTATTTGTGTGTTTTTGGTGTTGAGTTGTAAAAGCTCTTTATATATTTTAGATAGTAACCCTCTATCACATTCATTTGCAAATATCTTCTCCCATTCTGTAGGTTGTCTTTCAGTTTTGTTGATTGTTAACTTTGCTGTGCAAAGCTTTTTATTTTGAAGTAGTCCCAACAGTTTATTTTTGGTTTTGTTCCCCTTGTCTCAGGAGACATATCTAGAAAAATGTTGCTTTGGCCAACGTCAAAGAAATTACGACCTGTTCTCTCTTCTAGGATTTTGATGGTTTCAGGTTTCACATTTAGGTCCTTTTTTTTTTTTTAATTAAAGATTTTATTTATTTATTTGACAGAGAGAGATCACAAGTAGGCAGAGAGGCAGGCATAGAGAGAGGGGGAAGCAGGCTCCCTGCTGAGCAGAGAGCCCTATGCGGGGCTCGATCCCAGGACCCTGGGATCATGACCTGAGCCGAAGGCAGAGGCTTTAACCCACTGAGCCCCAGGTGCCCCAAGGGCATTTAGGATATTTTAAAATCATCATCAAGAATACCTGCTGGGAAGATCTGGCTTGGCCATGCTCAGGTGTCTCAGAGCATCTGGAGGGAACCAGCAGGTGACATGACCCAGTTTGGTCTTATCAGGCAGTGACCAGTGAAATCTACTCCAGTAGATGTCAGACCCTGATAACGTATAAGGTGACCTTTACCTGTCTGCCTTGCCTATATCTTCATTGACATATGCATTTCTTATTTGCACAAGATGAAGCCATTTCCCTGATAATGTCAACAGATGTGGATTGGGGCCTCTCACAAAGGTGCCACCGCAGCTCTCTGTCCAGGCCAGCCTGCACCAGAAAGGCCAGCATCCAGCACCCTGTCCTTTTGAGTGCTTGGTGTTCTTGAGCCTTCTTCACTGTTCTGTTTCTATTTTTGTGCTGTGTCTAGTTTGGCATCTTCCTTCTTAAAATGTGGAGCCCAGGCCTGAATTGCTATCCAATGAGCCCAGCATAGAATTAGTGCTGCCCCAGTTCCAAACATGGTATTTCTGTTAATGTGGCAGCCACAGCACAATTATATCCATTTGTGATGCATTTACTCTATTTTTCTTCTAGCCTTTGGTGCTATTTGGAAGTTTAGTTATGTCATTTATAGTCTTGCTACTCAAAATACAGTCCCAGACCAACAACATGGTATCATCTAGAATCAATTAGCTTGTTAGAAATGCAGACTCTCGGGGCTCAGTTGGGTAAGCAATTGCCTTCAGCTCAGGTCATGATCCCAGGGTCCTGGGATTGAGCTCTTGCTGGGCTCCCTGCCCAGTGGGGAGTCTGCTTCTCCCTCTGCCCCTCCCCCTGCTGGTGCTCACTCTCTCTCTCTCTCAAATAAATAAAATCTTAAGGAAAAAAAGAAAAAGAAAAAGAAATTCAGACTCTTAGACATGACCACCCCAGACCTGCTAAATCAGGGTCTGCATTTAACAAGATCCCTGGGTATTTGTATGCATAGCAAAATTTGAGGTTGGTCATAGTTCCTGACTTTGGGTCATCTAACTTGGTAACTTACCAAGACATTGATAAGAACCTTTAAATGCACTTGGAGCAGTGGACCTGGTGGGCTCCGGGTGTGATGTCCTGTGGGCAGACATGGAGCCATTTGCAGAATGGATGGGGAGGGAAGAAAGAGATGTTTCTGGAGCACCCTTCAGGCACTGTACTCGGTGCTTTATTTCATTGAATCCTCACCACAGTCCTGTGTGATGCGTGCTCTTATTCCCAATGTATAGATGAAGAAAGAGAAACTCACAAGATAAAAGGAACATGATCATTTAATGCTCAAGACTCATAAAGGTTAACAAGACTGAGGTCACACTAGAAAGTGGTGAGCTGGTGCTAACGTCACCTTCTGGCCCAGATCTCTTTGTCTTATCTGCCAGGAAATCTCTCAGATGCTTTGCCAACAATGTGGTTGGCTAACCAGGGAAATCAGTCTCTGCCTCTGTGGTTGGAGATAATGCTGATTCTCTCTAGCATTAACTGTTAAAATGGCAGCCATCTAGGGGCTGCCTATGCAGGAAGCAAGGAGGTGGGCTCTTCCCTAAGGGAAAAGAAGCTAACTGGTACTTCTGCTGGAGGAAACAGAGAAGCCCCAAATCAAGGAGAGATCTTGAGGGATCCAAAAGAAAGTCTCAAGACAGCTTAGAGCAGTCAGGGCCAGCCCTTCCTGGCATGAGAAAGTCACACACAACCATGAGCATAGTTGTCATGGACTAAGAGAGAAAGAAAAGGAAAAATGTCCCCTGGGCCAAAGAGTGGGCTGTGCTTGAAATCAGCTGTGTGGTTACCAGGTAATATACAAGACTCCAGCTGCTTGGCTTGTAAATCCCGTCTTCCTTCTGGACCCATCACAGCTAGTAGCACAGTTAATCACCTCTCTTTTTTTTGTCCTTTTTTGTTTTTAGTCTTCAACAGCCTGTTTTAATTGAGATACAGTTTACATAGTGCAAAATGCACACCTCCTAAGGATACAGCTCTATAATTTTTACATATGTCTACACCCATATAGCCACTACCCACATCAAGAATGAGAACATTTCTAGCAGTATAGGAAGATGTCTGAAATGGGACCCTAATCCCTCCAGACCTTCCATTTGCAGGAACTAGCAACTCCCTTCCACTTGCCCCTGCCCCTTTCTCTCACCTCTGCATCTGTTACACAAATGGCCCATCGGTTAGACCTACAGAATATCTCCGTAATCAAACCACGTTGCACCATCACCACTGCTTCCATCCTGGCCCAAGTCCCCAACTTATTTTGCCTGATTATTGACTGCAGTAGTTTCCTTCATAATTCGTCTGCCTGCTTCCACCCTTGTCCCTTTACACTCCTTCGCCTGAACCCTCCAATGCCTTCCCAGCTCACTGTAAACTTCATTCTTTGCAATACCTATAAGACGTTATAAGATTCTGAACCAGGTAGTTGCTTCCTCTCCGAACACATTTCCTATGACTCTTCCCCTTGCCACCGTGACCTCCTTGCTGTTCCTTGCAACACATCAAACTTATTCCTGCCTCAGGGCCTTTGCACAGGCTCTTCTGTCAGATATCCACATGGCCCCATCCCTCAGTTCCTTCCTATCTTGGCTTAAATGTCACCTGATTAGAAATACCCTACTGCTCCAAACACCCCCATCATATCCCCATACCCTGATTTTTTCCATAGAACTTAGTACCGTCTGATGTACTATTTGTTTTGCTGATTGTTTTAGCTCTCCCACTGGACTATAAGTTCCACATAGTATACAATGACTTAATTCATCAGTTCGTCCCTAATACCTATAGCAGTGCCAGGGAGACAGTCAGATGTCAGCATTGTTCCGTGAACAAATGAATGGATGGCAAATGGGCATAGAGAGAGATGAAGGGTATTTCTATCCTTCTGTGTACTTTATGGTTACTATGTCAGTTATCATTAAGTTTTATACTGCCCTAGGACTTTTTAAGTGATGAGTGCTCTTTTTAAACAACATGGTGGTTTGGAAAGGTATGCTAATTTCTTATCTCCCTAGAAAGGCAAACCACAAAGACTCCAAGAACTGGAGCAATGCTACCCCCACCTGGTGAGAGAGTCTCACTGTGTAGGATCAGGGCTGACCTGATGATGAGGGAGTTCAGTCCTTTGGAGCCGAAGGTCACCGTTGGTGTTGAGGGACCCCATATGGTATCTGTGCCTTGTGGGGTGACAGGCCGTGCAGATTCCCCTGCGCTCCCTCATTGGAGGCCAGCAGCTTTTTCCTGCTGGAGCAGTCCTCTCTGTCCATGCATTTCTGCCCTAGGTCTGCAGGTCCTTGGTAGGCCTGAGAATGCAAGTGATGGTCCTGCGGGCTGGAAAATCATCCATGCTCTGGGTTCTTTCAAAGAACAAAGAGTAGCACACATGTTTTCATTAGATTTCCCCGGAAGCAAACCTGGAGACAAGAATTCAAATGCAAGGTATTTGTTGCAGAGGTAAAGGCAGAGTGTTGGGGGGGGTGGGGTGGCATGAGAGAGAGAAAAGAAAGCAGCCGATGAAGATGAAGCATCAGTCATCAAGCTAGGTATGCTGTGGACGATGGAGTCCCTCCCACTGGGGAGTTCTGGGCCTGGAGATCAGACAGCTCAGAGCTAGCTGCCCCCCCGGGTGAGGGTCTGGGGCTTTCTCCACACTCCCCACAGTCACTGCTTGAAGGCTGCTCCCGAAGACATTACTATCCCGAACACTTCTGGCCTGCCCTGAGTAGAGGCCACAGCGTCTCTGTCGCTAGAGAGGGCCCTCCAGTGAAAAACTGCAGGTGTCCCAGCTGGAGAGCCAGAGCCAGGGATAGGGACCAACAGCGTCTGCTGTGACTGCCCCCATCCCAACAAGAACTCTCACAGCCATGGCTGACCTCCGACTCCTCACTCACTGGCCACATTTCTTTCATTTTCACTTGCTTCTTCCTGGTACTCACGCAGAGGGAGGGAAGGAGATGGAACAGCAGTCACAGGTTGTGGGATTTAAGGAGTCTGGAGCCAACATAGGCCTCAAACTCCCCCAGGGCATCTGGAAGCATTGGCCTCAGGCTGACAGACATGAGGCAGGCCCCTCTGCTTTCAGGGAGCTCCCAGAGTCTGTGGGGCAGGTAATAACCTCACGTGCACATGGCCCACCAGAGGTGTGGCTCAGGACCCACAGTGGGTTTTTGGCAGGTGGAAGAGTGAGTTACTTACTTGGTGCTCGAAGGGCCTAATTTTAGTGAAGACTGCCATCATGCATGAGCGCCAACAGGACTCACGCCATGGGAGCACAGAGCTACTTGGGATGGGAGGGAGGGTGTTCTACTGTCGCCTCTCAGGAATCCATTTTAAAAAGAGGAAACTGAGGCTCCAAAAGGATCAGGGAGTTCCAAGAAACATTACCGCTGGGATTTGAGCCCAGGCCAAGGCTGTGTTTGGTTCTCTATGCTCATGCCTCTCCCTAGTGAAGGTCTGCCTCCACCCAGGGGGTTGTGTGACAGGGACTGTCACACACGTGGCACGTGCACGTGGCAAGGTGGTGAGAGCTCTGCACTGAGCCGTCTCTACCTAGGTTTTCATTTTCCCCCAAGAAAGTGAGAGGAAGGACCTCGGGGAGCCCCCAGCCTTTGGAGAGCTCCGCTCCCTTTGCACTTGGCTCACTTCGACAGGCAGACACAGCTCCCGGGAGCTTTGCCAGAGGGGAATGAAGGAAACTGGGGCTGCTGGTGTCTGGGGCTGAGCAGAGGGTGGCCCTGGCAGGAGATGTGGGGCTGTATCGGGGAGGGTGGGAGCTGCTGCAGGAGACCTTGCTAGGAGGTCGGCTGCAGGAGACGAGTGGCCGGCACTCCTCCTAAGGATGTTCCTCAGAGTCACAGTTGGGAAATACATCACTACAGGGTGCATCCTTGGCCAGGCGTCTCCATAATGAAAACCCAGCCTTTCTGAATGTAGCCCAGCCCTCCTCTGAACTGAAGCGTGAGAATTCCATAGACATCCACTGAGTACCTCGGCGGTATCTGGAGAGGCCCAGGACTCAGAGCTGAGGCAAGTGTCAGCTCCTTCTCTGGGAAGGGCCCCGCAGAGCCTGGTGTGAGGCAAGGGGATTCCTGTTGTGGCCCAAGCCTGGGAGGAGTGTCAGTTCTGCTCAGCAGAAAGATCTGCTAGGATCCCACAGCACATCAATGACCGCTAGGAATTGTTGGCATATGTCTCAAATTTTTTCTTGTATTTTTATGTACTTATTTATGCATTTGAATATGCATTATACAAGAGGACATGTGGAGTGTTTTATGCATATCGTACCAGAAATACCAATCCTTTGCCAATAACATTTGTCCCCAATTTGTCCTTTGTTTTTTAACTTTATTTGTGACAATTAGGCCAACAGACATCTTTAACTCTTACATAGTTCATTCATCTTTTTCTTTATGCATAGTTTCTGACTTTGGTGTCAGCTTAGAAATTCTTCCCCATCTCCAGATATCTACCCAATATGTATCCATACTTCCTAGTTTCTTTTTTTTTTTTTCCCCTCACATTTAAATTTTCAGTCTGTCTTTGGTGGAATTTACCTTGGTGTGAGGAGAAAAATGTACAGAACCAACTTTATTTTTTCCAAATAGTCTGATGTCTCCGGGAGATTTGTTAAACACCCTTTACCTACCCACACCGCCCCTGACCTGAAGTCACCATCTTCTTCGTATTCTGAATTCCCATTTACATCTGGATCCATTTCTGGATTTCCATGTTCTGTCCCCTGATCTTTCTACCTCAGGGACACACCAGTGCAACTTTAATGGCTGAAGTTTCATATGACAGCTTAACATCTGGAAGAACCAATGTCTCCCCTAGCACGCAACTTCTTCAATTTTCTCTGCCTAATGTCTCATGCTTATTTTTTCAAATCATTCCTTTAAGTTCAGAAAAATTCCATTGCCGTGTGATTGGAATTACTTTAAATATGTACTTTAATTTTGGAAGAACATACACATTTTTCAGTTTTCAGGTTTCTCATCCAAGAATCTACTCTGTCCATTTGCCGTTCCTTTCTGTCCCTCAGAATATCATCATTTCCCCACTGAGGGTCCTGCCTCTTCTTGTTATTCCTGGATATTTACTGTTGTAAATATTATATATTTTGGAAAATCTATTATATTTTTTAGAAAGTCCATGGTATTTTTAAACTGGCTTGGGGAAAAAAAGCTTTCAGGTTTGGTATAAGTTTAACTGGTGATTTCATTGAACTATAGTACCTTGTTTTTTTTGTTTGTTTGTTTGTTTTTAATTTAGTACCTTGGTTTTTAAGTTTCATTCATCTCAGCCCGTTTTAGGTAGAATCATAACCTACACAAATTATTATTTTACTCCACCTTTTTAATATTATACCTCACTTCCTCTCCCAGAGGAGTCCCCTAACTCTTGCTTCAAGGCAGGTTGAACAGCAGTGGGCACAGTGAGCATCCTTCTCATCCTCAACAGTAATGGGTCACGATGGCGGGTATAGACCTGAGCTCTATGTTTTATTAATCATGTTAAGGAAGTGCATTAACATGGATGAGCACTGACATCCTGTCAAATATACTTTCAGTCTATTTGTAAGATCCTGGCAAACATGAGGAGCTTTTATGCATGAAAAGGAATGGTCATTTCCATTAGTATGATATCTAATACCCAAGCCACTTATTTTCAAACAACTAATATTTTATACAGACTCACACAGTCCCTACATAACTTTGTAAGTCAAAAACATGGATTTCAGGGACTTAGGTTAAACCTTATGAAACTGATTCTGTTGTAGCTCAAAGATAGCCAAATATTGGCAATGTTAGCGGGTTCAGCCCAATAGATGTTCTCATTTAGCTTTGAACGCAAGCTAAATCACTTGAACTTTTTCATAAATCTCAGACTCTCTTAAATACTTTCAATACCTTAAAAAGAAACAAACTGCTGATTCACCACTCGGGGGCTAACACTGAAAACCAACTGCATAATTGCTACCATCAGAAATCTCAATTTATTATCTCTAGTCTTATTTCTAATTTTGACTTTGGTTCTGATTCCTTCCTGGAGCTGTACTCGTACAGACATTCCCAGAAGAGTTAGGGCCACCTGCTCAAGCCTGAAGCAGGGACTGGCATTGCTGGTGGGAGATTCGGGTCCAGGGACACAAGGATGCTACTCTGGTCCATTATCCAGTTGCCCAACGTAGCCAACAGTGTGGATGTTCCACCTGGTGCCCTCTGGTCCCTTCCTGCCATCTTTGTCCCTCCACCCACACACACCCCCGACCTTGGTTTTCTTTTGACACCCAGGCATGGTGACTCTCATATTGAGGACTACCTTTACCTGCCACCATGAGGAGCTATGAGTGCCCCAACCTGGACCGCCCTTGGCCATTGTGGTACAGATGTTACAAACACCCAGCACCCCCAGATCAGGACAGCTATGAGGTGACTCAGTCCAGAGCTCCCCTGCAGGATAAGGAGAGGCCACCCTCTGAGGGACTTGGCCTGAGCTCACATCCTTGCCTGATTTCCCCCCACCCCCCAGACCCCTTTTCCTGCTTCCCGTACTTTTTTACCAGTACCCTGAGAGCACATTTTTTAATGCATCTTTTGATCAAGAATCCTGATCTTGGGGTCTGCTTCTGAGTACCCAGACCTACAGCAGACAGGCCCCCTTTTCTATAAATAAGCTTTGTTCATCACAGCAGAAACTTCCCAAACTACTGATCTGACCAATCAGCTATGTTCTGTTTTGTTTCTCTGTGACCACAAACTTTTCCCTCAAATGACCCTGTTTGGAGTATCTTATCTTTGTAACACAACCTAATATAAATCTACTTTGTATAAGTATTTGCTCTGAGTGATTACTTGTTCTGAGTCAGGCCCCATCCAATTCAGTGAAATCTGAAGTTTTTGATCAACTTGGGTCTGTGAAATTACAACTTTGTTGGTAATTACTCTGCTTAAACTATTGGCCTCTGAAACGATTCATGCTGCTTCTTTCTTGACCTTTTAATAAGATCAAGTGTATTTTTAAAAGCTCCAGCCTCTACTTGGTCATGACTATGTCACTGGACTCAGTTGGCTAATACTTGATTTAGTATTGTTTCGGTATTCATAAACAAGAATTGTCTGCAGTTTTCTTTCTTGTGTGGTCTCTGTCAGATTGGTGTCGGGCTTTTGCCAGTGTTCCCAAAAATAAGCAGGAAGTTTACATTCCTTCTTGGTACTCCGGGAATGCACATGGCACGGTCACGGCCGCCACGGCGGGCCGCGGGAACCACGCCTTATGGCAGCATGATGCGCACACCTGTGCTCAGGACTTCACTTGCATTAATGTATTTAAGCCTCACACCCACCTGGAGGGGCATGTCTAGTTACGAGCTGAGTTTTCCTGTTGAGAAAACAGAAGCTCAGCAAGGTTAAGGAAGAGCTGCCGCCAGCGAGGGGCCGAGTGGGAATTCAGGCACAGACTGGCCACTCCAGGGAGCTCAAGTGCATCTCCTTTGCATAAAGAGGCTTGCTTATATGTCCAGCACAGTGTCCTGGCTGCTCCCCTGGCTCTAGGGCCATTCCCCTTGGGAAGGCCAGGTGCTTCATGAATGAGGTCTTTCTCCTGACATCATCAGCAGTTTTTTGTGCCGGAGGTAACGGGAAAGGAAGCATTGATGAATTTGCCGAGACAGCTGCACGTGGTCTGAACAAGGCTCTCTTCTGTACCCCAAGGCTCTTGGCACACGGGCCCAGCTCCCAACCAGTCCCTCCTGGAGTTAGCTTTGCCGTGATGCCTGCGTGTCTCCACGCTGGATCCTGGAAGACGGGCAGGAGCCTCACCCTCGGGTTTTCCTCCCTGAAATTCATTTGTCCCCAAGTGAACTCAACATGAAAGGAAGATCACACATGAAAGCTTTGCCCTGAAGTGGGATTGGAAAGGTGGAAACAGCACCGTCCTCCCTGTTTTGACATTTACCTGTTGAGCATTTGACGGCTGTGTGAGGAAATGCTGGTGGCTTTGTGCTCTCGGCCTGACAAACCAGGACGTTACTGAATGATTGATTATATCCTGTAACAAGCGGAATACTGTGACACGCTCTAATTTCCTGATGTACCACGTACAATGGGGCAATGCTGGGTTGTGGAGACAGCTGTGATTTTCATGAGATAAAAGCCTTTAGTTTTGTTTTGTTTCACTCTGAATAAGCCAAAGGCTGATTTTCTCAGCACGAGGCTCAGTAAGTACCATAGAGCCCCCGTTTTCTTCCTTTAGAATGAGGCTTCAGTGGTAATGATTAACCCATATCCTAAAGGTCTGTAGGGATTAATTCTCCGGCAAGAACAGAGCTCACAAATAGGCAAGTGGGGCAGCTCGCTGAGTCATAACTGGGACCACAGTGGCATCCATTCGCTCAGTGAATATAAGTCATGTGTTTAACACAGATCGGGGGTAGGAGATGCATGAGCAAAACAGACATAAACCATGCCCTCAGTCTGTGTACGGTCCATTGGGGAACCAGTTCAGCGTGCAGTGGGTCAAGACCACGGTGAGTGGATTGCACGTGGGGGTGGTGGCAGATTGTCTTGAGGCGCCGGGGGAGGTTTCCGGGAAGAGCAGAGATGCCGCGACTGGAGAAAACAACGCCCTTGCGGGAAAGGTCAGTGTGGTGAAGATGCGTGAGCAAGTGAGCTGGGGAGAGACCAAGGGGAGGGGAGAGGTCGGCGGGGCCCGATGGCACGGGCCATGTGCAGACCCACGCCAGATGTCCCCACCCAGGCCACACGGAGGGCGGTTCTGTGTGCATTTCAGCTTCTGCTTTTCCTTATTGTTGGAGCCTCCGAATAGGTTTATAAAATACTATAAAATGTTAATGCACTTATTTATTACAAAGCTTGAGTCCAGCACTCATGTCTGAGAGAGGAAGAAAGGGCCTACTGTTATTATTTTTCCTTCCTTTAGAATATTAGCCCTAAAAAGCTGTCCTCAGTGAAAATAGCAGCTTTTTAACGGAGACCAGAGTTGTCATCATGAAAGAACCATTTACACATCGGGTTGGCGCTGATGGTCATCAGTCCGAGCTCTTAATCTGAACCTTGTCCTGGGAGGAGGGAAGCCCAGGCTGTGAAGGACTTGAAACATTACATTTCACAGGTGGACAAGCCTCCGGGAAAGGAAATGGTGTACAGAATGTCGCAAAGCCACATACATATTGATTTTTTTATTTTGTTTCGGAAATCCAAAGGCAGGTTCAGATTAGCTCCTTCTTTCTTCGGCTGCTTGGAGAATGGAGCTCGGTGCAAGAGATTGCTGAGGCTCCCAGCTCCGGTTTCCAGGCTCAGGGTTACGAGGTGTGTTCCCCGAAATGCCCTACCTGCGCTCCGCGTCGGCTTCTGGCCAGCTCCAGTGTGCGATATTAGTTTTGGCTTTGGGAAAGAAGGTCTCTTTTTCTTGGCTGGAAGTACATGGCAATGCAACCATTTTATTTTGCTTGTGGCTCACGATTTAATTGGGCAACGAGGGGAAAGAGTATGCACACTGGGCATCTGGGCTTTTCCTTTAAAGCCGCAGTCAACCCAGCTTTCGAGAACACGGCTTGCTCTTTGGGAAGGAAGGAATGTGTTCTAGCGGGGCCAGGCCTCCTGGGGACTTTCTGGATGGAAGGAGCAGAAAATGAAAAGGTTGACTGATGGTCCAGCGGTTTCCATGAGGTGGATTTGACGTTGGGGGTAAAATGGAAATGAAGGATGGAAGGGAGGTCAGAGGAAGTTTGGTTTCACAGAACAGGAACCCGGGCAGGTGAATTTCTTACATCCTTGCTCTCTCCCCGCTGCATGCGTACTGGCTTGCTCCTAGAAGGCCACCAGTCCCTGCGTATTTTGCCTGTGAGCCCTTTAAGCTGTCGGGAGGACTCTTCCCCGTGAGCTCCCTCTGGAAATCTTCCCCGTGGCCTCGGTTGGACTACTGGGCTCTTTGATTCGACCTTTAACTGAAATGATGTTTTTCAGACCATTCCTTTCTCTATGACCTACTAACCCCAGGCAAATGGTGTCTGCCATTCACCAAGCCTGAAATGAGGTGGTGGGTGCAGGTAGTCTGTTGGAGCGGGATTCCCAGGGAGCAGGAAGGAGGGAAGAAAAACCCACACGTGTGTGTGTTTTTAGGTCACTGCTGGCGGTGCCTGCAGCTTTGAGAGGTCTAAAGAAAGTCACTCCGAAGCCTCTGCTAGAGGACACAAGACTGGGCATTCATTTCCTCACTCCCACTCCCGGTCAGTTGAGGGCTGCCTCCAAAGGAGTAGAGTGTCCTGCCTCGGCAAGGGAGCCGGTGAGCGTGAATGCCCATGGAACTGTCTGCTGGGCCAGAGCTGAGACTAGAGCTCGGCCGGGAGCAAAGGACACATGGGTCTGAGGTGTGTACTAAACTTGTTTCTAACCCCAATCCCAACCCAGGCTTCCAGAACCTGAGCTCAGCCCCTCATTGCCTTCTTCCTTTTGAGCAAACACATTGGTCAGCTCTCCTCCTCGGTTTCTGGAGATTTTCCATCAGCCAACGTGGAAAATAGTCTGAATTCTAAGTAGAGATGAACAGGTAGGAGTTTGTGTTTGGGAAGGAGATGGGTGGGGTCTGTATGGAGACCTTGGCTCTTCCTGATCACTGTGCTTGACACGGGATATAAATTCAGAACCCATGTAAGTGGGAAAATGTCTGAAAAGTTTGGACATTTAAACCATACTGTGCAAGAAACTTTATTTTGAGCTAAACAAATGAAATCCAGACTTCAGGAAAGGTAAATAAAGAATTGATTGCTTTAACTACAGGCTCCTTCTGTTTACAAAAAGATTAATACTGAAAATTTTTTAAACATCTTGACAGGGGTCAAAGCAATTCAAATAAAAAGGCAAATAAATGTGCTTCAACAATTTACAGTAAATTATCTAGTTAAATAAAAAGGCAAATAAATGTGCTTCAACAATTTACAGTAAATTATCTAGTTAAGGAACCATCGTACCCGTGAGTTATCTTCTGTTTAAGTGGGAACTCAGGGAGTGTCTGCCCGCCCGTTCAGCAGGTGAGGAAAACCACGTCTTTGAAAGAGTTTATGAAACCCCTCCTTCATTTTTTCTATATTTGTGGTCTTGTCCTGTTTCTTTCTATTTGCGTTACCATCCAGTACTTTGAAGGTCTGGGAACAGCAAATAAAATTGATGGCCGTTTTTTGTCACCTGTCCTGAGTTGGTGTTTTCCTCCATGTCCAGAGGCTCATTCCTCAGCCTGCAGGGACACAAGTACAGTGAAAGGAGGTGATGTCTGGGTTTCTTGTGCACATCCAGCATCTCTGGGACCCCGTTTCCCTTTGCTCCAGTCAACGGGCTCAGTGGGGACCTCGCCTCCCAGAGCCCTAGTAGAAGATGTGCTACTAGTAGTTCTGCGGTTGTTTTCTTATGTTCCTTCTCTGTTTTCATCTGTGGACATCCTTTCCGCCTCTCCGTGGGGGTAAACCAAAAAAGAAGAACTGACTGTCACTTCTGAGCAAGAGGAGAGGGGACAGGCCAGGGCTTCCCTTTGCTGGGAGCACGGGCCGGCAAGTGGCTGGGTGGGTGGGTGACTCCGTCCTCATGGCCACCCCTTCCTGAGTGCTTCCTGTTAGCCGGGTAGACAGTGGCAACTCCCAGGGACCCTCATCTACTCTTCACAGCATCTCTGTACCCGTCACTGTAACAGACCACTCCCAGATGTAGTGGCCCAATACAGCAACCATCTAATGTCACTCACGACCCTGGCCATGGTCTGTCTGCTCCAGGCCGGGCTCCTGACCTCCTGCAGTATCTGTGGTGAGCCGGGAGTCTCCTGGGGCCCCCCGATGTCCAGGGCAGTGGGAACAACTGCTCTGTGGTCCTGTCCTCCAGCAGACCGGCCCAGGCTCACTCACAGGGGCTCCAGGAGAGCCAGTGGAAGCTCCAGAGACAGGGAGAGCTTCACTTCTGCTGCATTCCGCTGGTCAGAGTGTGTAGTGTGTTCTGCCTGGACTCAAAGTGAAGAAAAGAAGTCCTCCCCATGCGGGGGCCAGCCGCAGGGAGGCAGGACATAAGGAGGGGTGAAGAGGGGTGTCATGGTCTTCACTCTTCACCCTTAACTCGAGAATCCTACAGGGAGAGAGAGGAGCACACCTTTGGGAGGCTTTGGAAAGATCAGAGTGGAGCTGGAGAATCCAGTGTTTCTAAAAATACTCTCTGGGTGAAATGGACACCAGGCAGGGAAGGGATCCCATCCGACTCTTCCTTGTCATAGAGAAAACCGAGGAGAGGGTTGTACGGATAGCTCTGGCTTGAGTTTCACAAAGACTCAGCAGAGCCCTGCAAAGGAGAGGGACACACCCAGTGTGTGATGGGATGCTGTTGGGCACAGTCACAGCTGTCATCTCAGGGAGAACCCCCACTAACCCTGCAGAGATGGGATGATCATATCCATGTCATGGAGCAGAAGACTGAGCTCTGGAAGATGGTGGTTTGCTCCAAATTACAAAGCTAGCAAGTGGCCATGCTGGGACTGGAACCCCCATCTGCCTGATGACAGACTTGTCCATTGCCATCCTGCTTCACAGTGAAGGACAGGACCTGACCCTTGACATCACAGAACTTACAGGAAGTAAACACGGGGTCCCCACACCCCACCACATGTCCAGTCCAAAATATGGAATGATGAAAGATAGGGTTTAAGGATGAGCTCCCAAGTGTGGTTCTGGTGGGAGGGGAGTGAAAGAGCTTCACTTGGACACCAAACAGAGTCATTCTGGCCTCAGAGTGTCTTCCAAGAGGGACTCTGAAGCCTGAACACGAAAGCTGGATTCTTTAGTTCGGGGTGACAATATAGTCTGTCAAACTGGGACACTTTGAGGATTTACTGGGAGCATTATTAGTAATTAGCCCCAGGAAAACAGGCATAAACTGGGACTGTCCCAGGTAAATGGGATGCATGGTCTATTCTATTAATGGCCAAAATACAAGGAAGGCTTGGTGACTCTGCAGGCTCCCTGGAGCGGACACGAGGGGAAAAACTCTGGCCTTGGAGCCAGATGAGGTGGGCCTTAGTGTGCCCCCACCACCACTCTCTGACTCTGGGTCTCTGCACAGTAGCCCTGCAGCAAATTACTTCAAAACCTAGGAGCTTCAAACAGCAAACAGTTACTATCCTTCACAGTGGGTCAGGAATTCAGGTTGCTTCTGGCTCAGGACCTCTCATGAGAGCACAGTCCAGATGTTGGCTGGGGTACAGTTACCTAAGCCTTGACTGGGGCTGGAGGATCCACTTCCAAGGTAGCTTCTGACATGGCTGGCAGATTGGTGGTAGCTGTTGGCGGGAGGCCTCAGGTCTTCCACACAAGAGCCCGCCGGCAGGTTGTCTGAGTGTCCCTACAAAATGGCGGCTGAATTTCCTTACAGGGAACCGGGCAGCTCACCTGCTCATGACCATCTCTCAGATGTCACACAGAATCACTTCTGCTACATTCTGTAACTTGGAAGGGAGTCCACAAGTCTGACCCACATTTAGGGGCAGGGGACTGAGGCCCCACCCTTTGAAGGGAGGAGGGTCAAATAATTTATGGACATATTTGAAAACCACTGATCCTGTTCAGGATGCATGTTCCAGACTTAATAATGTAGGTACTGTCTGTAAGGTACCTGCAACAGTACCCAGCATTCATTAAAAACAAAGACTCTCTTGGCTCACCGGGGTCCAGCAGAAGCCTTTCCGAATGATGATGGACAGGGACAGATTCAAGATCCAGTAAATCTGGGCATGCCTGCCAGGCATGAATGAAACAGAGTCACTTTTAAAAGTAGGTCTGAGGAAATTAGGTCAGCTCTGAGGCTTCTTCAGATGTAGGTCATTTGTCTGTGGGACCAGACAGCCAGAGGACTCCATCTCAGTGTGGAATTTAACTCATGTCCCCCTAAACCGCTCTGATGAGCACCCCAACCCCCATTTGGTGTGTGGAGCCATCATGGCCGAGTGTCCTCCCCTTTTAGGGGAAGTGGGCCCCAGAACTATGGCACCCAGGCCTACCCTGGAGGCTGTTCTCCAGCCCACCCTCTGCTAGGCCCCTTCAAGGGCTTTTATTTAATTTGCTTTCCAGAACACTGGGAGATACGTGTTTTTACCTATTTTAACCTTTTTCATGCCAATCAATGGAAAACTCAACCCAGAATGGCTTGGGCAAGAAAACAATTTGTTTTGCAAACCAAAAAAAACTGAAAAAAAACTAAGGTTGGCTTTAGCCACAGCTTGTTGTTGGGCCTCAGAAAGTTGTCACAGTGTCTCTCCATCTGTCAGCTTCTCTTTCTCATTTTGGCTCATTCCTTAGTGTGTCCCCTCGGAGGTGGCAAAATGGCTGCCAAGCTGTGGTGATTAAGCAGTCTCGTGTCATAAAAGTCCTAGCAAAAGTTTCACCGAGTCTCCTTGGTCTATTTGCCTTAAGCCTGGGTCACATGCCCCACCACTTAGGGGAGTAGGGGGTGGAGTGCCACCCACAGCTCCTGGGCTGAATGCGGGTAAGAGATGGCTCCCCAGAGAGAACTGTGACGGGTCCTCACGGAGCTGGAGGACAACATTGTTATCCTCATTTACCAGTACAGAAATCGGGCTCAGCACAGGCAAGGAACTTGGCCATAGTCTCACAGCTAGCAGTAGTTAAGTGTTGCTACTTCTCCTGCTCATGTCGATGAAGGAAGATGTTCTCTCTCTAACTCAGCCTTCGACTTCAAAGTGCTCTGTGGCCATCTTAAGTGGCCACTAAAACTCTAGGACATGACCAATGGTTCTAGAAGGCACTGGGTTAAAATGCCATTGGTGGATTGTGGCATTAGAAGATACCTGCTGAGGGGAGGAACCAGAATTCCCAGTCAGGAAAACCCCTTTCAGAAACCCTTGGAAGAACTGGGAGCTTTTGTCGTCTCAAGGCCCATGTGATTTTTCCTTTTACTTTCTAGTGCTAGTTGTAAGATTTCAACACAGAATTCTTGTCTTACATGTCACTTCTCAAGAGTTAAAAATTCATCTGCTAAGGAGATGCAGAGTTGGTGCTCACAACAGAGGGGCCTCCCTCCCCCACATCCCCTCATCTGTCTAGAAGGTTCCATTTGAAGGGACTGCCTTTCGTCTCCAAACACAGAGGAGGGCAGTTGACTGAGCCACAGATGGGAAGGGGGGGGGGGGCCTCCAGAAGACAAGAAACAAGCTCTCTCCCCAAATAAGCAGAAAGCCTGAGCTGTGAAACCCAGATTGTTGGCACTGGGGAGGGGCCCAGGGGTGCTTCCCTTGTGAGGTCATTGGAACAGGCAGGAAACCTGAATCTGCTGCCAAAGAAAACTCTCTGTGCTCTTTGTGAAAAGCCTGCCGAGCTCTCTTCACGAGGAGGCTGCTGCTTGAGACTCACGAACGGGCCCACTGGCTGCCAGCAAGGTGTCTCCTGGCCTTTTCTGAAGGCCTGGGCCACTCTACTTGCAGTCACACTGCTGCTTCTCTCTGTTCTAAGGGCAGGCCGTGGATTCTTCAGACTGAGAAGACACCGTCTGACCCTTGTGTTTCTGGTTGGGAGACACCACATAGGCCGGAGTCTGTTTCGTGGCCTGAAATGCTGCGTGTAAAATGTTTCCTTCCCCAGTAGAAACAGCCCATGGGGTCACAGGCCCCTCTCTGCATCCTGCTCAGGGCTGGTTATGTCTGAGACAGGATGGCTACCATCCAGTCAGTCGCAAGGACACAGCTCGGGGTAGAGGAACCATAGGCATCGTGTGAATCCTGCTTTAGCCGCCGAATAACCACGCACATTGTGGCAGGTTGTGCAACCTCCCAGAGCCTCATTTTCCTCACCTGGAAAGTAGGGATGATGAGACCCACCTCACAGTATCAGGCTTAAATAAGATGGCGCTTCAAGGGCCCGAAATGAGAAAACACTCAGTAAATGTTTATTCTTTCCTCCCCTTTTGTTCTCTTCAGCATTTCCTCACCATAGCACCATTGCCTTAATCTTCTATTTTTGGGGGTGGAGTCAGAGTCAATGTGGAGGAAGGTGACTTGGGGCATCCCAGGGACAGTGGAAGGCCTGTGAAGGACTCCCTTATACCAGCAGCCCCACAGGGGCCCCACAGACTTCAGAACATTCCTGGAAGGGGCCACCTCAGGCATCCACTGGCTCCACCGACCAAGGCCTACTCCCTCTCCCGAGGCTGTCCTCCACTGGGTGTCCTGGCTGTGGCCAGTGTTTCTGAGAATCCACACTGGTGCTCCTGCAAGCATGGTCTCCTGACCCAGTGTGCACAGCGCCCGGGAGCTGGTGAGGAAAGCACACTCACAGGTCGTTCCCAGACCTGCTGAATCAGAAGTACTGGGGTGAGTGACAGCAGTGTGCATCTGATGGTGACAGAGTTTGAGAACCTCTGTGCCCTAGGCAGGTTATCGCAGAGCAAAGGGAGGAAGACCCACGTGCCCTGTGCCCTGAAGGGCCCTCTGCAGACTGGTGTCTATGAGGCGGTACAGGCCTTGGGGTTAGGCTGCCACACTGGAGTTCTAGCGCTCCAGGCACCTGCCGTGTGACTTTGGACGCATTCCCTCACCCTCCCTGGGCCTCTGGATCTTCACTTGCAAAGCACAGGATCTCCTACCTCGGGGGGCTATTGGGAAGCATGAATCTGTCCATTGCCACAAAGTGCTTAGCACAGAATCTGCCATGTGACCAGAGTTCAGTACACGTTAATTCTGTCTCTTATTTTTCGGGCAGCCCAGCCAGATGGAGGGTCTTATTTCTGGGAGTGGCCTTGAACAGCCTAGGATTTGTCAGCCAATGTAGGCGGCAGTGTAGAGGAAATACTTGAAAAGTCCCTCGAGAGAGCCAAGGAGCAGCCCCTACCCCCATGATGGCAGCCACCACAGGGACTCGTTAAACCTTTGCAGCAAGGCTGTGGGGTAGGTATGACGATGTTTTTACAGAGGCACTTGCCACTGGATAAGTGGTTGAACACGACGTGAACCCGTCAGTTTGAAAAAAAAAAAACCGTCGTGCAATCACAAGTTGATAAGTTTCCAGGGTCGCGGGTCCTTCCCCTGGGAAGCTCTATAAAGAGGAGAGTGGCTTTAACCTGCTGTTCAGGGTCCCTGCCTAGAGGCTGGTGCAGATGGGGCAGGAGGCCTCCTTCCCAAACGGGACAGAGAGAAAATGCTTAGGAACAGTAATTAAATGAGTTCATGTTTATGAGGCACTTAAGTGGATTCAGATCAATATGTGAGTCATGTAAGTCTGCCCCTTCTTAGCTTGCACCCTTCGTGTTTGCTGGGTGGAATTCTTTGTTTTAAAAGAGACTGGTTTGCTTAGAACTGGACTTCCCAGTAAAGCAGCCCTGCTCTGCATCATGCATTAGAGAGAATGAGAGGTTTTCTAAGACCTGGGAGGCCATTTGCTCAAAGCCTGAAGTGCTCCCACTAGTGTCAGCTTGGCATACCCCTAGCGGGGGCACAGACAGGGGAGGGAAGCGGGGTGTGTCTGTGATGGTCTCAGAGTTCCCTAGAATGAAATCCAGAGATAAGGCATCATGCAAAAGTAATTTACTAGGAAGTGGAAAAGGAGGCAAAGCAAAGGTACATCACAGTTCTCAGGGGGGCAAAGACAATTAGGTGGGTAACTTTGACACAAAGTATAGCTCACATCTCAGAGCTCCCCAGTCAGGGACAAGGGCTCTTGGGTAAGAGTTCCTCCAGGCGGGTGTGAATTCCCAAGCATCGCCATCTCTCCACGTTCACAAAGAGGTACTGGCAGCTGGAAATCAGTATGCATGGCCACATGGGAAAAGAGGCACAGGGGTGTGGAGGGAGCGTGACCTCCTTCCGTGCTCTGCTGTGAGCAGGGTGGGGGATGGTCAGCCCAGCCATCGGAAGCAGCACTAAAAACCAGTGTGGAAAGCAAGACAAATGAAAACGTTGTCAGAAGGAGACAGAAGAATGAGCAAAACCACCCATGAGGGAGACACCCAGCAAATGACAGACGGAGACACACGGAGTTCTGATCCGTCCATTCCCTCTGCAACGCCAGGGGATGGGAAGTCATAGGGAAGCCAGTCCATTCACCTGCACCCTGCAGCTCAGCCTTTTTTTTTATACCCCCCAAGAACTAGGAAAAATCAGAAGATCTTTCACAAACTCTAACAGGACTGAATTTAAAAGCTAGCCATGAAAAAAACAAAATAGCCCTTCTTCTTTGTGTAGCGTGAGTCCGTTTGCATAAGTGGTCAATGAACTGAAAACGTTAAAACAAAGTAGAGAGAAAACCAACTACAATCCAAGGAAATGCAGTGCACCTCCCTTGAAACTACAAAAAGGACACATAGCTTAGCGTTTAAGAGTCGTGGGTCCTTCTCAGTTCAGTGCTGTAAAGAGGACTTGCTCTTGTTCTGAGTAGTATTGAGCCTCAAGGTTCTCCGCATCAGGCTTTTCCTTGGTACGTGTGCGGTCTGAGGGTCCTGACATACAGCCTGAGCTCCCCTCTTTGTCCTTCCGTGGACACTTCTACAGCTGGAGCCCGCAGCTGGTGTATGTCGCTCTGTTGGACCAGCCGCCGAGACAGTCCCTCTGTGCCTGGCACGGAGCAGGAAAGTTTGCTCCAGACCTCCACAGCATGAGGTTTACCCAACAGGTAAATTAATAGAAGAGCACAGGTCCTGCAGGGATCTGTTCTCTGCCTTTTAGTCTGCTAAATGCAGTTCTGAATAAGGGGGCCCTCAGCTAGATCTTCCCAGGTTACAAATAGTATTTTTTGTTGTCATTTCATAATATCTTTTTTGTTTTTAAGATTTTCTTTATTTATTTGACAGATAGCACTAGTAGGCAGAGCAGCAGACACAGGGAGAGGGAAAGGCAAGGCTCTCTGCTGAGCAGGGAGCCTGACGCGGGGCTTGATCCCAGGATCTGGAATCACGACTTGAGCTGAAGGCAGCCGCTGAGCCACCCAGGTGTCCCTCGTAATAGCTTTGACCTGGGTGTTCTCAGCTTCTCTTATACACAGAGCTCCATGTCAGCCCGCTGAGCACATCCCACCCAGGCAGTCATCACACCCTGGTCTACAGGGGTCTTTCCTCTAACCGCTGGGTCCTTCCCCTCCCCACAGGCTGGGACCACCGCCTGGGAGACAACAGGGACTGCTTGTAAAAGCAGTGAGGGACGTTGAGGCTGCTCGAGGGGGAATGATTAAATGAGAGAGTGAATGTAAAGACATAACAGAAAACATGCATATCTCATACGTAAGAATTACTCTATAGGAGCTGTTTCCCATTTGAGGCAAAATAAAAAACACTTGTTGAATGAATGGATGGGCTTCCTCAGGAGCAGCAGGAGGTAGGCTCGTGGGGGAGCCGGCCACCATCTCTCCAGTTCTCTCTCTGTCACGGTCCTGAGGGCATGGGGGCAGGGCACCAGTCTGTGAGGCTCCCATCCAGGACAGGGGAGGGCATAATGACGGGTGTCCTGTCCTCACGGGAGTTGGAACCCAGGGAAGGCACTTTTTTTTCCTTCAGGCTAGCTCTCAATCGCTTCACCTCCAAAATGGCAGTGGCTGTCCTTGCCCTTGGGGTCAGTGTTTCAGAAGCTGACATGGAACACTTGCTCCAGATGATTCAAAATCCAGATCTTCTGACCCTGCTTCTGCTCCTAAGAATCCCACTCTGGAGGGCAGGGCCTGCAGTTGGCATCTATAACAAGGATCGTGACGCAGTCTAACCTTTGAGGGCCCTTAACTTGAGTGCATGTTGGAACCACTGAAGGAGCTTTCAGCAAATGCTTGCCCAGATGTGTGCCGTGATTCAGGGGTCTAGGGCAGGGCTTCCATCTGGGTCTTTTGTAGAAAGCGTTGCACACAGAATTCGTCTTTCTGGCGCCATCATAAGAATCAGAGAGAAGTGCCCCCTCTGGTGGTCCCCAGCCTCTCGGCCGGGAGCAGGACTTGGGGAGAGCAGCCTGGGCTGGAGTTCAGCCCCTCTCCCCCTCAGCCAAGTCTCTTGTGCAGGAAACAGCGCACACAGTTGTGCATGGGGTCTCTGGCCCCACCTGGCTCCAGTGCACACTACAGTTAGAAATCAGTGAGTGGTGTTGGTTGGTAATGACCTCTGAAGGGCTTTAAGTAAAAGCGAACCAAGGAGTGTGTTAAGATTCACCTGGAGTAGCTTGTAGAATGGACTAGGGACCTGCGGAGAGCAGGGCATCCGCTAAGGGGACGTTTTGTGCCGACCTGGACAGGAGGAGGTTAGACCTGGAGTGTTGTGGCAGCAAGGAAAGAAAAAGGAGGGAGGGAAGGATCTTCTAAAAGAAGATGCCTAGGGGTGCCTGGGTGGCTCAGTGGGTTAACCCTCTGCCTTTGGCTCAGGTCATGGTCCCAGGGTCCTGGGATCAAGCCCTGTGTCAAGCTCTCTGCTCAGCAGGGAGCCTGCTTCCTTCTCTCTCTCTGCCTGCCTCTCTGCCCACTTGTGATCTCTGTCTGTCAAATAAATAAATAAAATCTTTAAAAAAAAAATAAAAGAAGATGCCTATTCTTTAAAGAGAGTCCTGAATGTGTCCAAAGGTAGCTAAGCTGATGTACCAACCCGAGGGAAGAAATGAGGGGGCGGCGGCCCCCAGAGATAGGCCTTCGTGAGACACCTGCATGTTACCTGGAGACATGGTCCTCAGGGAGAGGTCCTCTCTGAGGCCCTGTCTCTTTGTCCATGGCCAAGGCAAGTTCATCAGTTGCTGCCTTTGCCCCAGGTCAACAGTTCCCCACCCCAACTGCTTGTCGAGAGGGGAGAGGGCAGGGGACTACCATCCATGTTATTTTATATCTCCTCCACCCACCTTGGAAACCACCAATTCCTCTGCAGGCGAGTCTTCCTGTGTCTCTCTGCCCAGGGCTTTCTTGGCTACAGGTGTGCCCTGCAGTCAAGCAATGAGGGGCTGGAAGCCCAAGACTGTCGGTGTTTCTGGAACAACTCAACCAAGGACAGGGGGTTATGGAAAGATAGCAGCCCTAACTTTCTGACCCATTGGTGGCACACCTACCCACTTCTTCATGGAGCACCCTGAAGTCACCTCCTTGTCCCAGAGTCTGCTTTCAGGGGAACCTAGATAAGGGACATGTGAAGGGGCAGATCCCCAACTCCAGAAAAGTGTGTCCCGACACAGACAGTAGTCCTCAAATAGCATTGGCCATGTACCTCTTTTCCCAGGGGGGCAGAGAGCATAAGGAAGGCAGTCTCCATGGGCTGACATCTTGTTTCCCAAGCGGGTTGTAGAGCAGTGCTTCTCAAATGGTCACGATCACAGAGGTGACCTGGGCGTCTTGTTCAAATACAGACTCTAATTCAGCAAGTCTGGGATGGGACCTGAGAATCTGCATTTCTAGCTTTCTCCCAAGTGAGGCTGGTGCTGTAGGTCAGAGGACTACCCTCTGAATAGCAAGGCCCTTAGCAACAAAACCCTTTGAAAATCAGTTTTGAGTGGGCAGGAGTGCAAGTGGGTTGGTAGGGGAGGGACAAGTCTTCACTGTGAGTACATTTCTCATCGAGGTTCCTGGCCGGGATTTTAATAAGTACCCCTCAAACACTTGACTCCTACAAAACCTTTTCATCCAAACACCACTCATTGTTTTTATGCCATGATGTTAAATTCTTTCCTGTCCTTTCAGGAGAGCTCTCCACCTTGTTGATTTTCCAGTCAGCCTGTAAGGAAAAGGAAAAGAGTGCTAGAAAATCAAAATAATTTGATTTGTGAGATAGAATGCAACATTGAACTCCTAGCTGGTTGATCAAGAATTGGCAAGCTCTGGGAAATATATAAATCTAAGAATAGAAACCATGTTCAAAAAGATATATATATTAATCTAAGAATGGAAACCATGTTCAAAAAGATCTAAGAATAATACATTGCCTCTATTTAACAGGAGGACTGACTTCCTAGGTGAAAATCAAAGAATTTCTTCTTCAGCCTTAGAAGGCACTTAGAAGGGAAGGTCTCTTCACTTTGGGCTTTCCAGTGAGAGCTGGTTGATTTCTTTTTAGTGGTTTGTTTATACACTCAAGTTCGGATCCCTGTGGTCCCGAAGGGAGCAATCACCAGCACTGGGGGAGGTGATTTTATTTGTCTGCCCTTTGGGAAAATATAGAGATTAGTTCTAAACAGGGTTGATGTAATGCACAAAGGGAATGTTACAGGAATGAGTTTATTCAGCTCATTTCTAATTCATACTGGCTTTTAAAATGTAATCTTTTTACTCCATTTATAGCTTTCAGGGCACTTTTTTCTAAGGGCCACAAGGACTGTTGGGGAGAAGACTGGCCTGGCTCCACTTTGCTCGGAGAGCTGTTCCTTCTGTGACGGTTGTCTTCCCCCTGCCCGCCTGTAGTTGGTTCAGAGCCGCTTAAAGGGCGCCTACCAAATTCTGATAGTCCGCGTCACAGGGGAATTTCGCTCTAACAGTTCTGGGGTTCATCTGTCCTGACTGTAGTTCCTACTTGCTTCCTTTTTTCAGCATGGAAAGAACAAACATGGCATATTCTGGGCCTTGGCTTCCAAATGGGGTTTTGACAAAATTTAAGAAAGGAACTTGCTTGTAGCGCCTTCTTTGCTCGATTCCTCCAAGGCCCCGGTGTGTGTAGGTGATCATCTTGGTTCCCTCAGACTGCTCAGATGCCAGCTCCTATCTGACAGGAGGTCTGTCACCACTGACCCAGCCTTGCCAAGCCATCAGCTATACTGGGCGTCTGTATTAAAGTCCCCATATGGGGCGCCTGGGTGGCTCAGTGGGTTAAGCTGCTGCCTTCAGCTCAGGTCATGATCTCAGGGTCCTGGGATCGAGTCCCGCATCGGGCTCTCTGCTCGGCAGGGAGCCTGCTTCCCTTCCTCTCTCTCTGCCTGCCTCTCTGCCTACTTGTGATCTCTGTCTGTCAAATAAATAAATAAAATCTTTAAAAAATAAAATTAAATTAAAAAAAAAAAAAGTCCCCATATGTTCCAGGTTCCTTAAAGGCTACTCTTGGTTCATTGAGCAATGTTCCCCACCTTTCCCCACCATGGCTTAGTTTCCATGGATTCTTTGGCAGGGAGAGGGAAGAGGGGATCCTGTTTGCTCCCTGTTTGGTATCCCGCCCCAAGCCCTATTGCCAGCTAAGAACCCTTGGGCAGGTGATACAATTACTTTGTGTTCTAGTTTCCTCCTTGGAAAATGGCATCAAAAGGGAAGCTACCACCCAGACGAGCTACCTGGCACGTAGTGAGCCATTACCAAATAGGGACCATCTGTGTATTCCATCCTTATAGCCATCAGCACTAGCTGAAGTCCTAGAAGGCAGGTGTTATGATGTCATTTGACAGGTAAGGAAATGGAACCTTAAGGAAAGGACGGTTAACTAGTCTGATGACACATAGCTATTGCAGACCTGAGTTAGTAATTAAAGCTGGGACACTAACTTGTGCACTTTGTATGCTGTAAGCCTGTGTGGTTTTCTTCTTGGGCAGGAATTTCATGGACCCTGTCCCAAAGGATTCCCCTCCAGGAATAGGACTGTTTTTTCTGGTGAGGCTCAGGCTGACTCATGGTCAAGTGGGGCCAATAAAGTCTTTCCTGGGAATGAAATCTCTTTCTGTTAACTCACTGGGCCAACTTATTGGGGACCCCTGCTCACCCAGTTGATTAGAGAATTGGGATAAAGTGCTTCCAAAATTTACCTGAATTCTGTATTCACCACATTAACGTGGAGGCTTCTCTTACCAGCTCATAAGGGTCACACCTCTAGTGCTAGATGAAGGAAGGGGGTCTTAGATGAACATGACATTGCCAGACATGGGGACATGCATGTCCCCTTCAGTTTGACAAACCCATGGGGAAACTAGAAAACAAGAAGTCAAATTTTAAACTTTCCGTGGCACTGAGCCCTTGCCAGACTTTGCAGATTTGGTGCTCCCAAAGAGCACTGTGTTGGTGGTCAAATGAAGCACACTCCAGAATGAAAGCAAACGCTGTGTGATTGGGAGGAAGGAGTCCAAAGGCCAAGGGGGCTCCCTAACTTCATTATCTGAGTCTTCTTGCCAACCGCTGCACGTTAAGAACAGGGCTGGGGCTGGACTCCCCTGGCCACACTCCCGGGCCTGGGAGAGCTGAGGTATGTCTGGAAAAGAGGGGGACTTTGCCAAGGCAAGCATCTCCCGTGCCAGGCAGACCAACAAATAGCTTCTTCTCCCAGTCCCTTCATTCGAATCCTCGACCAGCCAAGGCCCATTCATTTAATAAGTGCAAACTCAGGAGCTACTAAGTGCCAGGCTCAGTGCCAGGCACTGAGGATACAGAGGTGAACTTGCCTAAATCAGGCATGCTTTTCATCACATGTTCTAGAAAACGTTCATTGATGTTTTCCTGATCCCAAGAGTAATGTGTGTCGGCTAAAAAAATTAATTTCATTTAAATTGAATCACTCAGTCTCCAGGGAGAATCCCTGATAGCATTTTATGATATTGGAGTGCCTTGTTAGCCAAGGAAAAGCAGGACCGGGAAAAAGGCCAGTTCTGTGAATCTTCTTAGAGTATGATCCAAAATTTCGTAGTAAAAAGAAAAAAAAAATTTTTTTAGATTTGATTGGGACATTACTTGAACAATAAAACTAAAACTTATGGAAATAAGGTTACATTATTCTACATTTAACAGCTCTTGTAACATTGGAATTATAATGTCAAGGACACCTTAGACCCAAGGCAAAAGCTTATTTGCTTTATTAGCATCTTTATTATTTTTTTAAAAGATTTTATTTCTTTATTTGTCAGAGAGAGAGAGAGAGAGAACACAAGCAGGCAGAGCTACAGGCAGAGGGAGAGGAAGAAGCAGGCTCCCCTCTGAGCAGGGAGCCCAACGCCGGGCTCGATCCCAGGGCCCTGGGATCCTGACCTGAGCCAAAAACAGATAATAACCAACTAAGCCATTCAGGCACCCACAAGAGGTCATTTTTATAATGGCATACTTTTCCAAGGGCTTCTCTTGATCTTTTTTATTTAAATCCTTATCTTTGGAAGCATCTTAAAGTGTTATCATCTAGGGGTGTTTATCAGTTAACTGATCTAACTCAGCCAGATCCAGATTTATCAGTTGCATTCTGTGGCTTGAGCAGTTTTCCATCATCACTTTCATTGATTTCATGAAAGTCTGCTGCTTTTGCAGCAAGGACTCAATTTCCCTCTGTAGTAGATTTGTACCATATTGGAACTGGGTAATCAGATGTCTGCACTGTCTGGTGATTAGGGACAATTGTTGCTCCCTGGTCCGTGTTCCCAGTCAGCTGAGAGTCAATCCCCATGTCTTGCAACAATGATAAATTTGTGTTCTCTAACCTAAAGTCAGGGTAAACAACGAGTGATACATGGAAAAGGCAGAGCCAAGGAGATGCCTGATGTCAGGAACCTCTCCCAAATACTTCCCAGTGGGCACCACATGTCTGGCAGAAGTAATAAGCAACCCCCAATAGATCACAATTTTGAAGCCTCACTGGGTCTCTCTGTGCCTACAAGGTTGCCTGCCTGGCTCCTGCCAAGGGTGTAAATGTCTCCATAATGAGCCTGGTTTTTAGTTATGCCCTGGACCTGATGTGAAACCAGAACAAAGAGGATGTTGATACTGCTTGGGGTAAGTTGCTCCCTCGATGGGCACGGTTACCCAGACTTCATAAACTACAGTTAGATGAGGTTTCTCTCATTTAGTAGAAATTTAAAAAATTTTATTGGCATATGCATGTTCCCCTTTCATTGTCTTTCCTCAGCTGGGAGTAAATGCCCCATCCTTCCCAGCAGCTCCCAGCGCCTGGAGCCTCAGCTATAAAGAGCATTGTGTGAGGTCAGGTTCCCCAGAAGCAGAACCTGAGATGGGGATTTCTGTGCAAGCAGTTTATTAGAGAAATGATCTGGAAAAAAAGGGGAGTGAAGGGAGCAGAAGGGGGCAGAGGAAGGAACCCGACAGTTGTCCTGTCAGCTGGAGGCTGCTTTAGCCTCATCCCACAGGGGCTCTGGAACCTAATCCGCACAGCAGAGCCCGTCTCACCTGGAGGCAAAGGGATGTCAATCCGAGGCTACAGAATGCTTGTAGGGGAGGGTGTTGTAAACCACCCTCCCCCAGGCAAAGAGGCTTCCATTCAGCTGGGGGCTATTGAACCCATGTAGTAAAGGGGTTGTAGGACAAGCACAGAACCATCCACTCATAGTGTTTGCTCCCCTCACTGCTGTAGTAGGAGAGCGGAGTATAGAAATAAATAACCCCAGGAGGGCCATGTTGGTGCTGACAGGCGGCAGAAGGGTGATGCATGAGCTCCTTTCCTATAGCACCACCAGGAGCGCGTGAGTCATGATTGTCAACCCAGCGCTCTCCAGCCTAGAGAGGTCTCTGGTTTTTGCTCTCTGCCTTCCCCCACCAAGGTCCAACCAGAATTCTGCAATCTCTAGTAGACTGAGTAGGGTGGCAGAGAGACTCGGAATAAAACAATAAATCCTGGCTTACACATTATTTTCTAGCATTTTTGGAATTAACCAAAAGAATGGACTTCAGCAGTTCTGGAATAATCAACTACAGTCTGAAGCCAAAGCCAAGTACACTGAGGTCCTCTCAGGTTCCAGAGTAAAGTTTTGAAGTCACAGTCATTCCTTCACACCCACGCAAAACCTAAAAAATGTCTTCAAGGCAATAAATCTTTTCTTCACAAACAGGTAGATCTTTGACTTGAATGGAAAACCTGTCTTCTGGTTTGCAAGGAATTTCCAGTGAGGCATGGAACTTCATGAAGGAAATTTAGAACTGGGTTGAGGACTCATGTAATTTATATATATGCTGGGACACCCTTGAGAGTAATTGAACCCCATGATGGATGTGAACAGGAACCATACCAGGGACACTGAGAGCCAATGTCACCTAGGCTTGGGCTTGATACCTCTGATGCCCACAGGCTGATTAGCTAGGATTTAAAGGAGCTTCTCCTTGCGCCAGTTGTAGACATTGCTTCTGCAAAGAGGAACAGGAAGAAGGAGATGGGAATAAATCCCGCACAAATGAATCATTAGGACCAGTCTTTGGGACATGCAGGTCCTGAGACAGCATTTGAGAACTTATCCTCTGGTTTCCTTATTGAAATTGCAGAAGCATATCCTCTAGGTTCCAAGAGCAGCCCCTCCCACTTCCATGTAAATGTGTCTGTCTGCTGGGAGGTCTCTTCTTTCTAAGTTGTGAGCTCTTCAAGGACAGGAACTAACATCTTTCAGACCTGTGTCCTTCTCGCTGATGATGGTAGGTGGTATGCTGACTCGGTCACCCCATAGAAGCTCAGGGTCCATTCTGAATCCTGTGCTGCTTCCACACTATGTGTGTGAACTTGGCATCCATGAGGATTTGGGGCCAAGGTGCATGAAGTAAGCCTTGGAAGGAGGACTGAGGAAGAGTATTCCTGCTAGTGGAAACAGCTTAAAAGAGGTACAGGAATGAAGCCAGGTAAAGGGTGTTTGTAGACTGGAAACAGAATAGAAAAAGAAGAGAATGTAGATGCTCTTTCCCTCTAGAAAATTAGAGTCGTGGAATGGGGAGGGAGACAGGCTTTAGAGTCTACCAGGAATGACCTTGGGGGAGGCACACCACCTTATTGAACTTTGGCATCCTGGCTTCTAGACTCAGCAAGTGCTAGGTCTGTGGCATCTCCTCCAAAATCCACAACATACTGTCTCCCCTTGGAAGTCTTGATTTGGCTTCAATAACTTGGAACCTGTGGGTTAAAAAGAGCCTTCTGGCCTCCTTTGACCTTGGTTGTAGACCATATGTTCAAGTAGGAAGACAGCAGTTCCCCATGACCCCCCTCCTGGTTTCTTGTGCCACTGTGTATAGAGTCCAGCCTTGGTGGGCTACGCTAGGAGACCTCTCCTTGCCCCTGTACCTGGGTAAGGCGTACCAGCTCAGCCCTTACCACCCCAGGCTGCAGAAAAAATCCCTGTATTTTCCTTGGTGTGATTTTCTTAGAGTTTATCTTTCCTAAACTAGCAAGGTCTTGAAAGGCAGGATTAGAATGTCGACATAGGAGAAAGTGTCCAGGAAGACGGCGTGGTTGTCTTTAACCCAAAACTTTGGAGGCATCCGGCTCACATGCAGCCTGGTCCAGTTCACCAGGAGAGCAGCAGGGTTCAGAGCCAAAACACTAGTTAAGAATGTTCTGGATGCCTGCCTTCCCACCGAGCCCATGGGAAGGGTGGGCTGCCAGAGAAGGACTGAGGACTTGTCCTCGTCACAAGCTTCCCAATCACCCGAGCCAGCAGCGATGTTGCCTGGGAACCTCCCCAAAGAAGGACCGCATCTGCTCAAGTCTCAGTTTGCCTCAGGGAGGCCACTTACGCGCATTGGTCTCCACATTGCCAGCCCATCCATTGGTGCTTTTTCTCTTTCAGGAGGAAATGGGCATTTCCTGTGAGCTGCTTGAATCAGACTTCCTCAAATGCAGCGTGGGATTTCCTTTCATGAGGTCAAAATCAAAGGTAAGGGGAAGAGACAAGGCTCTTACTTCGCAGCAGGGCCCCAGCCCTTCCCACCAGCCATCTGTCCTGTCAGCTGTACCCCAACCCCCCAGGCTTCCTTTATCCCCCCCCCATTCCCACCCCCACCCCTGCCTCTGCCATGGCACTGCCCACCTCATAGGGGTGGGGCTGGGGTTTTGATCTTCTACTCCACAGGGGCCCTCCCCACATGCTCTTCCTCTCTGATCTACATGACATACCCCAAATGTGAGAGACACACCATGGCCTTGGTACTTCAGCAAGCACCATCTGGTTGGCCTTCCTAAAAATCTTTCTCTGGGACATTCCATGCCACTGTGAGTGTGACAACATAGGAGAAATGTGGTCTGGGCTAGTGACCTACAGTTCTGTCACTCCCCTGGACACTCAAAATTTTCTGAAGAGACCTCTTAAAATTCTTAAAACATAAATAATGGTATTGCACTTCTTTTTCTTTTTCTCAAGTAAAAGAAGTTAGACTCACTTTGGTATTTATATGGAGCCAAATTTTCTAAGCTCAAATAATAATATGGTCCAGCATACTCAAACATTCATGGAACATTCTGGTATGTGCCAGTATTATAAGGATATGCAAAGATACATAGAAGATGTGATTGTTGGAAGCAAAATGAGAATCTAAAAGATCAGGTCTGCCTTTGAAATGAAAGCTATTTTTCTTGCTATTATTTGAAGGAAATTTCATATTCCTTTGTCTAACTTTTTCCCCCTAAAAAAAAAAAAAAAAGTTTAATCCTCCTCTCCTGCCTATGTCACAGAATCAACTTGTTTTAATCTCCAAGGCATTTTGGTCCCAGTACCTTGTGGCTGTTTTGTAGGCCAGTTGTGAGAATGTTCAAGGGAGAAAGAAGATTTGCTGATTTCGTAGCAAATCACTCGAACCCCTCAGCCCCCATTGAAGATGCCTGCTCCAAATGACAATGGCTCTTACATCTGTGATTCCAAAACCTTTTAGGAACCCTGCAATGTCCCTGAACCCTGGACATTATTGCCTGTAGAAACGTTGCATGGCACTTCTGTTATACATGTTTAAATGAAATCTTTTCAGCAACCGAAAATTGACTTAACTGAAAAACGTTAACAGTTGCCATTTCATTGGTAAAATCCAGCCAACATCCCAAATCAAACCTAAGGTAGGGCATGCTAGTTTTAGCTTAAACGTTATTTTAAAAGGAAAACTTTATCACTGTGATGTACGGATCCAGGATCACTTACCATAAAGGGAGGGTAGTCATAAAAACGAGTACAGGGAAAACAAAGCCATGTTGAATTCTGGAGCATTAAATTTTGTCAAAATTCATTAACTCTCAAAATAGTCATGGAACCGACAGAAGTAGGAACGTTGGAAGGTTGGATTTTTTCCCAGCTCGGTAATGCCACTACCTTCCTCCCACATACAGAGGCTCAGACTGGAGCAACACGAAAGCTGGAGTTCGGAGGCCTAGGGGTGAGTCCCTGGAGAGAGCCCAACGAGTGACCCAGCAGGGCCGGGGACCACGCCTATCCGCCCCCTGGCTTGCCCTCCCCTGTGTCTCGGCCCCTGGGGCTCAGTCAGGCTGCAGCCCACCTGTTAAGCCTCATGACTGCACCGTCAGCTTACTCTGGTGGCCATCTGTCCCTGTCTGTCATGACCAGCCTGCCCCGTCTCTGGCCTTCCGTTCTCCCAGGACCCCCCTTCTCTGTTTTTGGCTTCTCACCTCACCTGGGTCTTTAGAGTGTTTAATTCAGATCTCCTGCCAGTTCTGACTCTATGCTGGGACAAGACCCTTGACTTTCCCTTCCTTTGTGTCCTCCAGCTCTGGTTCCCATCCTGTCTCCATGTCCCCACCCACGCTGGCAACTGAACAGACCCCCTGCTACAGAACTTTCTGTCTCTAGAGGGATGTTCACTGCCCACTGTATTTGATGGGTCCGTGTTCATTACTCTCAGGCAGCATTTAGTACAGTTGAACCCAGGGTTGCGAAGGTAGACCAGTGCCTAGCATTAGTCACTAAGGAACCCAAATACTTTGACATTAAATGATTATAGACTCTCAGAGCTTGACGGAACTCAAGAATCATTTTGTCCATCCTCTAATTTTTATTGAAAGGTAAAAAGAGTGCGTGTCTTGGCCAAGATCACATACTCAGTTTGTGGCCACACCTGGATCTGTAACCCTACCCGGGGGTCCCTCCCACGTCCCCACACATGCCCAGTGAGTACATGGCGAAAACCATTTGCTCAGGGCAGCCTTCCCCAAGCCATGGGATGCTCACCACAGGGAATGCCTGAGGTAGTTGTAGACCAAACATGGACACTGCAAACATGAACATTGCCTCTAACAGCGGAACAGTTATTACCTGTTCAATACTCTTTTTCCCTGATCCCATGCAGGAGAAAGTCTCCCCTAGTGTCAGCCTGTCTTTAACACCTCCCTAGCTCTTGCTAATCTCCCTCTTGCCAAAATAAACTAGCCCTTGGGCTCAGAGCCCTCAGCAGGCCACAGAATGCCCCGGTGCTTTGTTTTCATTTATTTTCATGGCAACCTTCTCTTACTGGTAAGTGATCCTGATTCCCATCTGTGATCATGGTAGAAATTTTCCATCTAAAGTGCAGCCACTCTGGAAAACAGCATGGAAGTGCCTCAGAAAGTTGAAAAGGGAGCCACCCTATGACCCAGCAATTGCACTACTGGGTATTTACCCAAAAGATACAAGCATAGTGATCTGAAGCGGCACGGCATGTGCACCCCAGTATTTATAGCACCGAAGCCCACAATAGCCGAACTATGGAAAGAGCCCAGATGCCCATCAACAGGTTAATGGATAAAGAAGATGTATATATACACTATGGAATACTATGCAGCCATCAAAAAAGTAATCTTGCCATTTGCAGCAATGTGGATGGAAGTAGAGGGCATTGTGTTAAGTGAAATAAGTCGATCAGAGAAAGACAATTACAGGATTTCACTCATGTGAAATTTAAGAAACAAACAGAATCATAGAGAAAAAGAGGAAAAATAATATAAGACAAACTCAGAGAGGGAGACAAACCATAAGGGACTCTTAACTATAAGAAACAAACTGAGGGTTGGTGGAGGGGAGGTGGGTGCAGGGATGGGGTAACGGGGTAGGGTAACAGGGTAATGGGCAGCAAGGAGGGCACGTGATGTAGCAAGCACTGGGTGTTCTGTGTCACTGACAAATCACTGAACTCTACCTCTGAAACTAATAATACACTATATGTTAATTAATTGAATTTAAATAAAATAAGACTAAAAAAATAAAGTAGTCTTTAAACAAAAAGAGCGGTAATGAAAGTACACAATAAGTGATACGGGTGATATGGTACGCAGGTGTGGCAAACATTGGGAATATGGTGTGGGAATGAAACTTAGAAAGGCTGGGTTAATAAAAAATAAATAAATTAAATAAATAAATGAATAAATAAAAAAGGCCTGGTCTAGGAGACGAACATATCACTTCCTAGAAGACCTCAGTTGCTAAAGAAGACCGTGTGCCTCTCACCAGAGCACACTCCAGGCTTGGTTTTATTACTACAGTTGTACCTCTGGCCTGTCAGCCAGAAAGATACACGTAAAAAAATAAAGCTTGCCATGCAAATGAGCTCCAGAGGTCATAAACTGCAGAGACTGTGGTGTTTCCGTTGGGAATGCTTGCTGAGGCCAGATGTCACTTTCTTTTCCCCTAGTACGAATTCAGCGTGATCTTTGACACAAGCCACCTGTCTGGGGAAGAGGAAGTTCTTAGCTTCATCATTACTGCTCAGAGGTAAGGGGGAGCTTCACTTTTTTTTTTTTCTGAAGATAAAGATTTATGAGAACAGGAAAGGATGTTCCCTGGTCATGCTTTGATGATGCTCAGGATTCTGAGGAGGAAGAAACAGTGGAGCGATAGAGCCCCGGAGCGATAGAGCCCCAGAGCGCTGGCTGGGGTCGGAGCTCTCAGGGCTGGTGTCTGTCCCGTTCTGCTGATGCAGCCAGCAGGTAGGATGGAGCTGGGAGGGATGGGGATCATGTGGTCAGAGGCAATGACTTTTACAGCCAAGGAGAGACAGCCCAGGGGAGGTGAGGTTTCTGATCCAAGTTCACGTGGTTGGGTAGTTCACAAACTTCCTCTGTGGGTTGCATTCCAGGATGCAGGGAGGGGGGCACAGCAGGCCGGGGGACTGGGGGAAAGCTTGTTGTCAGAGGCCCCAAGACATGCTCCTCCAGAGAGGGCTTATCCTGGAAGTCTTGTGGGCAGAGACAGGGAGTCGGGGCAGGGCACCATGCAAGGCGACTTCTGCCCTCAGGAGTGTGCTCCTGCCCCTCTGTCTCCAGTGTGGCCTCGAGCCGTGATGGGGCTTTGGGGGCTGTCAGCTGTCTCTACAAGCCAGAATCCATGTGTACCTTGAAGCACCATTTGGGTAGCACTTGGCTGACATCGGGTTGGAAGGAGAGGTAGGTAGGTGGGTGAAGAGGAAAAAACAAACTTTGATCAGGGTGTAGGTTGGATACCCAAGGCTACTTTTGTAATCTGGATTTTTATCTGGAGAGGATTTTAAACTTACCAGAACTGTTGCAAAGCATAAGTCACGGAACTCTCCTGCAGCCCATGCTGGCACTTGGCTCCATTTACTTATCATTCTCTACGGATAGTTTTTATGTCTTAACCATCTGAAAGTTGCAGAAATCATGTGTCCTTCCCATAAGGACCCCTGTGTGCATTTCCTACAAACGAGACTGTTTTCTTCAATAACCAGTATAGTTAGCAAATGCTGGAGAGGTGACAAATGCTGGAGATGTGACACTGGCACAACACTATTATCTCCTCTATAGTCCATGTTCCAATTGTGCCAATTGTCCCAATGACTTTTCCACCCCTTTGTCACGGGCCCAGAATCCAGTCAAGGATCATGCATTGCATTCCGTTATCATGTCTTCTCTGTAGTTACTGTAACCTCCAAAGGAAATTTCTTGCCAACAATCCTAAGTCCATCCCAGAGGTGGCCTGGAGATCTGAACCAAACACCCTAAAGGCCAAGGTCAGGCAAGGTCCACCAGAAATGATGAGAAAACAAAACGAGGAGCTGCATGGCTAGAATAGAGGCCAGGAACCCAGAAGGCCAGACCCTGGGTGGGCAAGCAGTGGAATCAGGCACCGAAAGTCAACCAGGCAGGGGTGCTCAGTGGAGTCACGAGGTTGAAACAAGGTTCAGACCTAAAGACCCTCAGGATCTGGGGTACAGAGTGAAGCCACAGGCTTGGCTTTATGGAGCTAAAGCCCCCCCCCCCCACCACCTGCATGGTCACCCTTGAAATGAGGGTTCTCGACCCCAGCCTTCCTTTGAGGAGGAGAATGCCCTCAGGAGCTGAGAAGGAGTTCCTCATCCCACGTTACAAATTAGAAAGAACACCATTTCCCAGGCTCTCCAGATGAGCTGCACTGGGGCCAGCCCATCGGTGCGATGAGCTGTGCAGAATAGGAGGGGCACCGGCTCAGCTGTGTCTGGCCCCCAGATGGAGCAGGGAATCATGCCTTAGAGCATTCTGCCCACCTCCCTGCATGATCAGCAGGTGGGAACCATGGGGAAAGGACAAGGCCAGGGCTGAGAGGGATCGTGGATAGACGAGAGTGAGACTGGCATCCCAAACCATCTCAAGAAGGCTTCAGTCTAGAGATGGAGGCAGACACCCAGCTTCCTACAGGGGAGGAGAGACGACCTAGCCCAGGGCAGGCATGCTTCGTTCCTTCAGTCTGCAAACGCCTGAGCCCTTCCCACAAGCCAGGCACTGTGTCAGACGTTGTCAAAGTCCCTACTGTTGGGGAGCGAGTGTGCTGGGGGTAGGGGGATAGAAAATGAGCCAATGAAGATAGAACCTTAGTGGGAGCCAGGAGCATGCAGATTCATCCGGCAATCACAAAGAATCTTCTTTGTGCCCTGTATTCTCTTTAAGCCCACTTGGTGGGGTTAGTCTTTTCCCTGTCTTCCCGAGAGGGAAGGGATAGTGAAGCCTTTTCCCCTCCGAGAGAGCAAGCTGCAGAAGGGAAGCCTGCTTCGCTCTCAGGAACAGTCTTGCTTTCCTCCAGTGGCGCTCTGCTGCCCCCTCCTTCCCCTGGAGAGTCCCGAGCCCCCCCAGGCTCACAGCAGGGCATGTGGGAGGTGTGAGCGAAATAGAAACAGGGCTCACTCCTCAACAGGTAGGAGCACTCCCTGGGCCATGTGGGTATTCCAAGCTGATTCTCGCCTTTGGACAGCCAGCCCTCAGCTGGGGTTTCTCTCACCTGTGAGTCTCTCAGTCTGCCCTCCAGCCTCAGCCTCTCGCCAGCCAGACACCCCTTCAGCTTCTGCTGCTGAGACCGTGCCCTCAGGGACAGGACCAAAGGCGACCTTCACCCTGGCTTTCGCATGTAGGTCCCACCCGGTAGCCTCTGCCGTGGCGGTCTCTGGAAATGCCAGATTCTTGCATGGCCCCTTCTCTCCCACTGTGCCAGGAGAGAGGAACCTAGCAGCCTTCCCCTACATTCCCTGGGCAGCCCCCGTCCCCCCATGCTGAGCAAGGTGCCCTGAAGTGTGCCTTAAAGGGCAGACACGCTCCTCCATGCCCCCCCCCCCCCGCCCCCCCCACTTCTCGCTCTCAAAGCCGCCACCTCGCCCCCAAACCACCCTTCTCCCCTCCACCCCCTTGCTACGAAGATGCAGGGTTTTTGCCCCAAGCCATAGTAAATCCTGCTCTGGTGCTTTCCTCTGGATCTGGCCTCCCTTACACCTCAGCCAGAATGTGGACCTGAACGAACATACTTGATACTCACTGCCTGAGAGTGATGCTTGAATTTTCACAAAAACACCAATTCCCCAGAGTCTTGGACTGAGATTCTTCCCAAGCCCTGCATCTTTCCATTTTCTGCTGTCCGTTCTGGCCCCTCACTAACAGCTTTGCCCTCAGGTACCCCCTCTCCGCTAGAGGTCAGGGATGCTCAGGTCAGTCCCCAACAAATACAACAGGACAGTGGCCAGCAGCTGCATCTGTGGGAGGCGGACACAAAGCAACTCTGGTTTCTTCTCCCACTGCTTTTTAATTTTGTTTTCATTTGAGGCCTTCCTCAGTCTCGACGTTATTTAAAGCTCATGGAATCAAGATTCCCTTTCCCTTGGGAATGACTGTGATGCTGGAAGCATACATTACCAGAGCCCCTCAGTCCACAACCACAATCCCCTATTTTGGCTTCAGTGTTGTTTTCTGTATTTTTCTTTCTTTCCTTTTTCTTTTTTTCTTTTTTTCTTTTTTTTTAGCATTATCACAAATGGTTTGGAGAATGTTCTGTCTCCTAAAAATAAGAGCACAGCACATCACAGTGTGCGTTGGCCTTCTTTACCCTGTGTGGTTGCGTCCAGCTTCCACTCCAGAGGTGATGGCTGTGTGGCCTTTAGTTCAGCCCTGGCTGGACTTCTGAACATGCACTAAGCATGTGTAAAAAGTCGGGGTAAGTAACAACAGCCGTGACTTCAAGTACAGCCCAGCAAGCCCAGAAATCCTGCATGGCCTTCTAGCGGGGCAAGGGTGGCCCGCTGTGGAGTGCTAGCATTTCGTCACAGATCGCATTCGGCCGGGCTTGCAAGCTTTGAAGCCGTTGAGGCTTTGGTTATTTCTTATTCAGCCTGTTTCCTGATCCCATAATTCACGTGCACATAAAAAACGTGACTGTGATCTCATAGAAATTACGTACAAAGCGTAGGGAAGGTGGACTTGGTTCCCATTGCCAGAATCCAGAAGGGCCTCCCTGGGGAGACGGCATCTAAACAGAGGGGTCTGTTTTCAGGCTGAAGACACAGCGGCACAGTGCCAAGTATGTGACAGCCAGATGGGTGCTGGGCACTGTGGGGAGCAGACAGGGCAGCGGGAGATGCGCCAACAGAGGAGATTGGGCTGGGCCGCAGAAAGCCCACGTGGCCTCAGAGAGTCTGCGCTACGTTCCAGAGGCAGAAAGTCTTCGAAGAGGGAACTGAGGCATGCAAGAGTTTGCCCACAGAGCGTATAGAATTTCAGAAAGGGAGGCCTGTGGCCAATCAAACCTGGAAATTCCTAATTCTCCTGCTGTTTCTTGGACCCACTGAAAACTCCTGGTGGTTGGACAAATCCATTAGTGGTTCCTCTCCACCTGCATATTCCTGGGAAGGAACACCGGGGCAGGAAATAAATGACATGAAAGGGACTTCCTTGTCAAAGAGCGGAAACGCCGCCTGCCTCCCAACCCCGCCCAGGGCTAATCAGTGGTGCCAGAGAAGAGGGGGCCAACACCATCACAGTGTGAGCACTATCTGTTAGAATCACCCATCCTTAGATGCCAGTGGTGCCCATGGGAGTCGGGGCGGGGCGGGGGGCTTTAAATACCACCAATCCCTGGTCCATCCCTCAGAGGCTCAGATCTATCTGTCTGGGCTGAGACTTCGGCATTGGGACTGTGAAATCATCTCATCAGGTGATTCTAATAAGCACCCAAGGCTGAGACACCATCTGGAGCCCCTGGCTCTATACGGGCCATGTTTCCACCCAGCAGACTTCTACGAAGCATGTGCAATTTATCAGATGCAATGCTGGGCACTAAGAAAACGCTAATCGCTTCCTAAAATCAAGAACATCCCCTCATGTGCACGAAGAGTGAGTGCTCCGTCGCCTCAGGGCACGCCTAGTATTGGCAGCTGAAATAATCAGCAGAATCTTCTAACGTTGGAATCCCGGCCGTAAAGAAGCTGTATTATATGTAAAACATGAGCAGAATATTGTAGGCGCTCATTTCTTCCCAGATGTTGGTGAAAACAGCCTTACCACCCCAGAGGGCGGGTCCCAGCACTTGACTCCTGGCTCCCGCAGAAAGATCCTTTAAGCCCCTTATCTTGAAAGCCGCCGTTAAAATATCCATCGTTCTGTCCTCCCCGTCACCACCCTTTGAAGCTCTCCTGCCGACTTGCGGATTTAGGAGGACGTAAAGTGGAGCCTAACCAGTCCTCCAGAGCTCTCTCAGCAGCCTGGCTTTGCAGACCATGGGAACGCATCCCAAGTCACGAGCTCGTGGAGTGGCTGCAAGCCTTTTGATGTTTGGCCTCTGTATCTCAACTTTTCAGCTCCAGTCGGTCTGGAGCAGTTCCCCGATGACAGATGAGACTGTCGGGCCTGAGCTGCCAGCAGCCACAGGTGGCTGGACAAATGGCAGGGCAAGGGGTGGCGCGTCCATCAGGATCCCATTACTGGCAGGATGTGGGGTTGAGGGGAGTTTGGGTTGCAGGCCAGGGCGTTACCGGTCCCAGTCCCATCCATTCCATGTCACCTCTGATCTGCCTCTGGTGGTGATTGTAAGGCTTTTATTAGCCCCCTGGGAAAGGAAGGGCAAGGGAATCAGGCTAGGTAGGCACCTGACCCTGCTGCTTCTGCAATTGCCCTCTGAGTGATGGATGTCACCCCATTAGCAGAAGACAGATGAGGAGTCAGGGGTGAGAATCACAGAGCACCATTGTTTCAGAACAATAGGAGAAAGAAGAAGAGGGGATGTGAGCTTCTCTTTAAGTATTGTTGCATTTAGCACTTGCTGGTGGGAGAGGAAGACAGTGGGGGCAGTGGGGGAGGGCAGGGAGCAGGCAGGAACTCTGCAAGGGGTCAGGGAATGTGGCGGGGGGAGTGGGCCAGTGAACTGTGCTCAAACCTCAGTGGGTCTTGGGGTCCCTACATTCCACCCCTGGAGGATGCACTTGGCTTCCAGCTGGGATCCCACATACATGCCATGTGGTAGAACCAGCTAGAAGTGCTGGCCCTGGCAGCTCGCACCCAACGGCCCTGCCTGTTTCCAAGGTGTTACTTCCACAGAATAATAATCACAATCATCTTGGAAACGTAACAAAATAGTAAAAGGAAGCTAGGTCTTCTCTCCTCCCTTTACTCCTCTTCTTCATCTCCCCTCCCCCACTTCCTACCCACAACCTTCCAAATCTGCTATCAGAGCCCTAGTTTGGGAGTCTGGCTGACCTGGTTTGCTGTGGATCCTTGGGCAAGTTCCCTAATCTCTCTGAGCTGCTCCTTACCTGTCAGAGGCAGGCAGTCCCCCACCCTTCTAGGGTTCCTCGGAGGACCCGGTGAGATCATGCTGTGCAGTATGCCTGACACAAAGCAGTTGCCCAACAGTGTCAGCTTCCTTGCACTGCCCTTTCCAGAGAGACCACAACAGTCCCCATTCCCTGCTTTCTCACTCCAAGGGGGATGCCTGTCGTGGATGGATGTGCTGCAGCCAGAAGTCTATAGGGGAGCTCCCGTGGTCTTTATCATGACGGGGCTGGCCAGGGCTCCTCTCCCAGGCTTTGCTGGCTGTCCAAGGAAGGCGGGTCATGCCTCTACGTGGGAAATGGCGGCTCAAGTCCAGCAAACCCGTTCCCAGCTGCTGTGCCCTAACCTTGCTGGTCCGTTCTTCATGGAACAAGCACTTCTAGAAGTGGCACGTGCTGTCGGTGCCCAGCCATAACCATTCAGCGCTCGCCTTTCCCTGCACCCACCGGACAGCTTCTGGCTCCCAGCACCACTCTGCCGAGGCTTTCTCGGGCCGCAGCCCACTCACTCGGGTGCATAGCACGGGTGCCAGCAAATTCCTGTTCCCTGCCCCCCACCCCACCCCTGCAGCAGATCTCAGGAGTCATGGATAAAGCTCCACCTCCCGTGGGAAGACCTTGGTGTGTATTCCACGCTGTCTCCCAGATGTCCCCAGCCAGTCCAAACCTAGTTGTCCACAGCACTGACCTCCTGGATTACCTGCCTTTTCTGCCTTCATTCCCTTCCCTGTCTCTTCTCCACTCCCTGCTGGTGTCTCCTGGGGTCACCTCCCCAGCACACCACTTGTACTCAGATCTTTGGGGAGGGATCACAGTTGAGATGACAGGCCCACTGTGCCTCTGCACGGGGACCAGAAACAGACCCGAAGGGACATCAGGTGCACAGCCAGCCCTTGGAGAGTGACAGATCGAGGTCTAACCCAGAACAACGAAGCCTGCTCCCGGGGAGTGAGCACCGACCAGCACTCATCCCTCTCTTCCCACGCAGTGGCAACGTGGAACGTTCCGAGTCCCTGCATGACAACACCCTCACGCTGACGGTGCCGCTGATGCACGAAGTGGACTCGTCCATCACTGGGTGAGCAGCCAAAACACCCCGGGGGGGGAATTGGGGGGTGGGGAAATGCTGTGTTTCTCTTGTGTATGCACGGGTAGCCAGGAGTCTGTGGCCTGCCCATTCCCCTTCTTCCCAGCCTTGAAATGCAGACAAAATTTTAGCTATGGCTCATGCCCTCCTCCCACCTTGTTTTCCCCTCTTTCCCAGCTACCCACATACCTGCTGGGTGACGGGAGAGGTTTGATGACAAGGCTAAGCCCCAGAATGTCTTTGAGCACCCTGTACACCTTTATGTGGCTATTTCTCCAGCACCCACTCTTCCAGAGGGCCAGGATTCCTGGGATTCAAATCTCAGCCAATTGCTGCTGGGCCAGAGCTTACAGCCAGATGTGTCCCGACGCCCTGGTGGCCTTGCAGAAAGGCTTGCCATTCTGATTAGAGATGCAGCCAGCGCTGGCCTTGCACCTTCCTGTTAACCCCTTCTGCAGAGCCAGTGGCAGTGGGCAAGGAACAATCACGGCTGGACACTGCATGTTCCTGGTGAAGTCCACAGCCGCTCAGCGCCCCCGGCGTCGGAAGGCAGGGCTGCGGGCTGCAGGGACCCGACACGGCCTGGGAGGTTTTCAGCCCGAGCCCAGGCCGGGAAAAATGAGAACTCAGTTCCTGTTTCTGGCTTCAGAAAACAGAGCACATACCTCTTTGATAGTGGAAAAAGGATTTGCACAATTAGTTTAGATCAAATGAGGACCCACTGAACCCCTGCCCCAAATGCAAGCTGAACTTTCTGGGGGGTTCAGTGTTTCTCATTTTTCACTCTTCGAGTGCTTCTGGGTCTTGGCCTTGGCTAGAGGCAGAAGCGTTAATACGCCACAGAAGGAGCCATTCCGCAGTAGCTCCCAAGCTGCTAGGCCCCAGAGTAAGCCTCTGGGCATTCCTGCGCTCTGAGCGTTTTCCCTCATGTTCTTCAGACAGGAGGCATCAGTGATTATATTTGCAAATTAGCATAGATTTGCCTCTGTTCATGGCTCTATTTTTAGCCATGTGGTTTATTTACTTGTCTCATCAGAGGCACAGTGAGAATGTGGCCTGAACCAAGCCCTGTCCTGCGGGGGGCGGGGAAGAGAACACACTTGATCCTGTTGTCAGGCCCTAGGTGGCCTCATTGTCAAGGCATTAACAGCCCCCAACTGAAGCTATCCCTTAAACACACGAGTCAACCTCTGATCTTTCCAGGACATAAAATAAGCCTGGTTTAAACGAACCATTCTTGCCATTTGATAACAGCTGGGAACTCGCTACATTTCTAAAATAATGCATTTAAGTTGAAAGTAGATGAATTGCTGTCCATTCAGACTTGGTACCGAAAATCTTACGTGACTGTATCTGGGCAAGGGAACAGCTTCTGGAATCTCATCTAGAATCCATTCTTGGGAATTTCAGTGAGTCCAAGCTTGGTCTCATCTCGGGCTTGTTCGTATGGACAGTGTTGAAAGCATCACTGTACACTGAGCTTAAGTTCTTAATCACATCTTAAGCAGCCACTATTTGAAATGTGAAGGAAAATGCTGTCATTGAACAGACACAACTTTTAATACTGAATTTTTAGTGGTTTTAGTAGTTTTTTTAAACTACTAAACTACTAAATGTTTAAAAAACATTTAAAAGTTTTTTAATGAATTTATCACAGTGTAGGTTTTAGGATGCTAAATATATAATTCATTTATATTTATTTCTTAAAAACTTGCCATGATCTTCCTCGGTCCACAAAATCTTTTTCAAATGATAAAACACAACATGTATAATTCTGTCATCCAGTTAAAAAAAAAAAAAACAAAACCTGAAGTTGAAGCTACCATTATCTTCCTCCTCATTTTAGAAATGTAATCCCAGTACATACTTGTATATGTGGCTTATTGTTTTGACCTAAGATGAGAAGACATTCCTGGAAACTTCCATTTAGAAAACATAGCTCTGGCTATGTCCATGTATAGGACAGAGAAGTAACAATTCCAGAAGGGAAGGGTTTGGTGAAGACGGCGGAGGGAACATGGTTCTGGATTAAATAGAGACAGATGTTTGGTTCTCAGGACAGCAGTAACCATGAGTTGCCTGACCGAGGTTTAGGATAATGGATTAAATGCTTTCCTCTTTCAGAATCATGTCTCCAACTTCCTTTGTGTATGGCGAGTCTGTGGACGCATCTAACTTCATTCAGCTAGATGACCTGGAGTGTCATTTCCAGCCCCTCAACATCACCCTTCAGGTACCCAACCCGGGAGACCGTCTCTGTCACTGGCAGCAACGGAAGGGCCTGTGGGGATAGGTCTTCTCCTGAAGGGCAGCTCAAGAGCCAGGCTCTTTCCAGGAGAAACTTGTCCCAGCCTGGTTGGCTGGAGTGTAGTGTATGTGTGTGTATGTGTTTTCTGTAAGCATACAAAATTAATCCCTTCCCTGTCTGCTACTCTGTTATGTAGATCCCTCTCCTTCTCAGCTCTTGGAAGGAAAACTTCATGATAAACACCTCCTTTCCCCAAGAAGGCCTCTGGCCAACGTCCCCACCCTGATGGCCCCAAAGGACCCCTTTCAGTTCTCCATCCTATTCACCTTGTGGGCCAGACAGTCCCAGGCACTTGCTGAATCCTCTTCCTCCTGGGGCTCTCCATGCTGACTCCGCCTGGACCCCACTCCTCCCGTAGATGGACGGGCATTCGGAAGTGCAGTCTCCCAGTAGCCAAGGGGTGTGAGAATACATACGCCCCCCTCCATGGGAAGCAGCAGCTCCTCCCTCACAGAGCCATGGCTGGCCCTCCGCAGTCACACAGGCATCATTTTCAGCAGGTCCACTCCATGTGGACCATGGGCATCCCAAAGAACCCTCTTCCTTCTCTGGACCAGATGGGCAGACATTTTCTGTAAAGGGCCCGTGCATATTTCAGGCTTGGTGGGCCATATAATGTCTGTAGCAACTATTCAGCTATGCTACGAGAGTGCCAAAGCAGCCAGAGGCAGTGCAGAAGCAAAACTGAAGTAATGGGCACTGAATTGGGGATTTTTATATTATCCTCACATGTCATGAAATGTTACCCTAGTTTTAAATATTTCTCCAACTATTTAAAAATGTGAAACCATTCTTAGCTTGCGGACCATGCAAAAAACAAGTGGCAGGCCAGGGGTGGCCTGTTGGCCATAGTTGGCTGAGCCCTGCTGTGAAGTAGAAATTCTCAGGCCTGCACTGTTCAACCTGAGCATCTTTGCCTGTTAAGTTAGAAGGACCTCAGCCTCATCCAGTCCCTTGTCCTCAGTTGACAAGAACTGGATCCAGGCTCCACTGGTGTAGCCAAGCACACTGCCAGGAGCTGTTGATGATGTGAAGGAGATGGGCCTTGCTCACCCATGGTACACCTTGACCTACATCCAGTATCTCTCCAGTATCATCCAGTTCCAGCTCCCAGTGCTGTCCCCTGCCTCTTCCCCATTCTTCCCCATGGAGAAGATGGTTTCATGGTCTGGCATCAACTTTGGCCAATAATGACTATTTTCTTTCCCTATGGCCACTCCTAGGTGGACGGAAGGGGTGAGACATAATCATGGGGTGTGGGTCCAGAGAAGGAGGCAGCAAAACATTTGTGGGCTCTCACAAACAACGTCTCCCTCTCTCTAAAGTGTTCCCCCCGGGCAAGAGACCTCTGAAACCATGATTGGGGAACACATGTCCCCAGCTCAGAGAGGAGGTGCCTCCTGACCAGTTAAGCCCCTACCGTCACCCCCTATGCTCCATTTCCAGAGAAAAGGGGAAGGTAGGGTTAGACCTGCTTTTGAGACTTCGCAGTGATGCTGTGAGCAGGACCTCTGTGTTTCTAATCTGCTGCTCAGAAGTAGTTTCTTTTTTCCCCCATTGCTGTTTGCAAATGGATAGGAAACAGATAAAGACCAGATGGAGTGATTTCATTTAAATCACTTTAATTTTAATTACTTACCTACTCTTGGAGTTTTTGAGGTGTCTTACAACGAAAGATACAGTCCAGAAGATGATTCAGAAGGATTCAAAGGACACACACCATGTAATGAAGAGGGTATAGGTATTAGGATAAGAGCGAGTCGGAGGTATACCAGAGATGGAAAAATCTTATCACCCTCTGGTGATAAGGAAAGGGAAGGGAAGGGAAAGGCAGAAAATAAAGGAAAAGAAAGGGAGAGAGGAGGGGAGGAGGAAGGTAGGAGGGAGAGAAGGAAGGGAGAAAAGAAAGGAAGATAGAAAGATTGATCTCGAGGGCATATGGTTAAGTCGTGTTTCTCTGAAAGCATCTTTATGGGGAACTTAAAGTTTAGTATTGAAGCAAAGAGCTTTCTTCCCATCTGACCTGATCTAGGATACAGGCTAGAGAATGCGGCCAGGATGAGTGACAGCCATGCCGCTTAGATAAACCTCTTGATTACCAGTTTGCTTGAGGAAGTACACAGCATTCGGTTGAGGATTAAGAGAGTCCACTGGGTCCAAAGATGGATAGCATGTGTCGTTGATGGGAAGGAGCTCCTCCTGGGTCAGCAAAGCTGACCGTTCCCTTGAGAATCTGGTGATTCATTTTCTGATACAGTTGTCATTATTTTGACTGTCATGCAGCAAAGGCCATGGGCCAGGTGGATGGTGATAGTGGGAGAGCATGGGATCAGGAAGTAGATAAAAACTTTCCTCTATGGCCTTATTCTGATAGCATCACTCCTGACAAAGAGCACAGGACTTCCCTTATACAGTGATTTTTTCTGTCTTTTAAAAGCTGTTATTCAACAAGCTATGTGATGGTTTAAAGACTTCACCGCAGGCACCGATGGGAGAAAGGCAGAAAAACGAGTCTTGGGCCTGGTTCCTACATCCCGTCAAAGTTTTCTTAACAGAAACATGATGATGTGTTGACCACTGATAGCTTTTTTTTTTTTTTCATCAAGAGTCCATCATTTTTCTCACCTGAAAAAGAACAATGAAAAATAATACAGCTGCCACTCAAGAACATTTGTGGAGAGTCAGATGTTGAGGCATGTGTTAAGAATAAATGAATATGGCAGCACAGGCCCTCTCGCCCATCTGGCTATAGTACATGAAAGTGTGCAAAGCAAACCCACTCTCTTCTCTCCCCCCCACTTCCTTTTTCATTGGGATTTCCCAGACATGTCAGTAGTTTTCTTTGCAGTTCTGTGCTCTCGTGTTCTACTTCCAATTAGTTATTTCAGTTGTGGCTAGATATTCCTTCCTTTTCTTGTGTCTTAGGGCTATTGTCTTGGTGAATTTTGTTCTTTTCAAATCAAGAGTTGGCAGGGTTCCCTTCCACTCCATCATGTTTTTGTGCTTTGAAGCAGAATCCAACTATTGCAAAAAATGAACACACGCTTTTCTAGGGAAAAGCTGGCTGGAGCCTAGATCCTTATATGTTCTGTCGTGTATAAAGACCTGGCTAGATTTCCGTTCACCTCCTGGCTGTGCCCTGTTGACCCCAACGTCAGAGACCCTTGAATGCCTGATTTTTCTCTCTAGCCCCCAGGGCACAGAGCAAGCATCCAGCTTCTTCTCTCTTTTGCTTCTACCCATGTTTTTTTAAACAATAACGTCTTTATTGGGATCTCATTTACCTACCTTGAAGCTCACCCATTTAAAGCATACAGTTCAGTTACTTTTAGTGTGTTTATAGAATTGTGCAACCATCACCATAATCTAATTTTAGAATATTTCCATCACCCCAAAAAAAGGAACTCCATACCCTTCAGCAGTCAATCCCTATGTTAGTTTCCTCCTACTGCTATAAGAAATGACCATAAACTCAGTGGCTAAAAACAATATAAATGTATTACTGTGGAGTTCTAGAGGTCAGAAGTCCAACATGGGTCCCCCTGGGCTAAAATCAGGGTATCAGCAGGGCTGGGTTCCTTTCTGGAGCTGCTGGGGGAGAATCTGTTTTACCCCTTCCAGCTTCTTCTCCGGGCTACTGCACTTTTAACTCAGGGTCCCCTTCATCTTCAGAGCCAACAATGGCCAGCTACATCTTTCCCACAAGCCACATCCCTGATTCTGACAGTCTCCTTCCTCCCCGTATAATGACCCTTGTGATTACGTTACACCCACCTGAATCACCCAAGATAATCTCTTCATTTTAAGGGCTACTGATTAGCTACCTTAGTTCCCCCTTGCCACGTAGCATATTCACAGGATCCATGGATTTGGGGACACAAATATCTTTAAAAGCCATTCTTCTGCCTGCTGTATTCCCCCTACTCCAGGCCCAGGCAACCTCCAATCTACTCTCTGCCTCTACACATCTACCCATCTTTTTAATTCTTCTTTATATCCCATTTCTTCCTTGAGTTTTGTGCTCAACTTTTGCTTTATCTCCTTTCGCTTTTCTCTTTGTGGCTGCCGTCTTTCCTCATTTCTCAGGAGATGATGGGCCTCTGGAGACAGAAAACAGGGAGGACTGTGGGAGGATGAGAAGGTAAAGTTTTACAGGACCAAACCCTGGGGCAGAAAAGAAATGCACAGAGGTCCTCAAACAGGATTAGCAAGGGATTAGCTGTAAATTACGTGGAAACCCGATCATCTGGATCGTGTGGTAAGAGCAACCCTTTCTGTAAATTACACCATTTGGCTTGGGGACAGTCCACTTTGTCTTCTCAGTTACCTCAAACTGTAAAAGGCAGGGCTTGGACCAGATCAGTGCTTCTCAAAGTACAGTTCCTGGGCCAGTAGCATCAGCATCTTCTGGGAACATTTACTAGAAATGCATGTCCTTAAGTTCCCTCATGTCCTCCCCCAACCAGATCCACTTCAGAAACTCTGGGCATGACCCTCCCCCAGTACACATTTTAACAAGCCCATCTGGTCATCCTGATGCATGCTAAAGGTTGAGAACCACTGGACCACATGATGTCTATATTCCCACCAAGTGTAATAGTCTATGAGTAATTCCTAGGTACATAAAAAGAAATGCAGTTTTTAGCAGGAAGAAGGCAAGAACGTGATGAAAGGGAATAAGGTAATTTGAAAGTTTGGGGGTTTCAGATGTGTATTGGAAGGATTTCTGTTTCATTAAAGTCTGCCATTATTCGATATTTTAGTACACTTGAAGTCATGACCTTCTAGATCCTAAATCCTACAGTCTGTGGGAGTACCTACTGCATTCCATGAAATGAAGGTCTGTATTTCCACTAAAATATGCTGTGTGTGTCTCTCACCCACAGGTCTATAACACTGGGCCAAGCACCCTTCCTGGGTCATCTGTCAGCATCGCTTTCCCCAATCGGCTGTCACCTGGAGGGGCAGAGATGTTCCATGTGCAGGAGATGGTGGTGAGTTCTCGCTTGTCATGACTGTTGCTTTCAGAACAGAGCCAGCCCATTCACATTCTCTACATACTACCCTAAGGGCCCAGAAAGTTCAACTCATTCCAGCCTTTGGAAATACACCTGGAGAAGCCCAGAGACGCTCAACACCTGAATTTTTGCTCTGAGACAGTTTGGTTGATGACCTCTCTGTGGACGGGGAAGGGTTGGTTATGAACATGGCTTCTGGGGTAGACTCTTCTGGCACTGGGGGCTCCCGGCAACCTTAGGGGTGTCTGATTGTCTTTTTCTGAGCGGAAGACCCACAGTATACATGAAGATTTTCAAAGGGTCACTGAGGCTTAGAGGATGAAGGGCTAGTTCAAAAGACAGAAGTATAGATTGAAACTCCCATCTGTATCCTGAATGTGCAGTTCTAGTCGATCCTAAGTCCACTGTAGATTTTGTCTCAAGCGGAGGCTTGACTCCTAGTGTGTGATCATTCCCACCTACCTCCTTGAAACGTTCTCCTGGCTTCCATGACATCACATTCCCTTGGTTCTTCCTTTCTCGCTGTTTTTTCCCCTCATTTCCCCAACATCAACAGGGCTCAGGCTCACCTTTTGTCTGCACTCAAGTCTCTGAGATCTCACCCAGGCTTATGGCTTTATATTCAGTGTGTACTGATGACATTGGATATTCCTCTCCTGCCCAGACCTCTCCCATGAAACCCAGACTTTGATAGTCAGCAACCTTCAGGCCATCTCTACCCAGATGCCTGACAAATCTCCATGTTATCTAAAAGAGAACTCTCAGTCGTACCCTTCCCAACCTGTTTCTCCCACAGCCTTCCCTGTCTTAGCAAATGCCTTCTCAGTCTTTCCAGTTACTCAGGTCAAAGTTAATTGGATCATCCTTGATGCCTCTCTTCCCGCGTCTCACATCTGATCCACCGGCAGCCCTAATGTCTCCGCCTTCACAACAAATCAGAACGTTACCACTCTTTCCACATCCACTGCCAGCACCGCACCCTGGGTGACATCACCTGCCCTCAGTTATTGCAGGAGCCCCTCCCCGGTGCCCCTGCTTCCGTCCTGGCTCCCTGCAGTCTGTTCCTGGCCCAGCGGCAGCACAAGCCTCCCAAAATGCAAGTTAGGTCATGTCAGTCCACAGTTCAGACCCTTCCAGTGGCTTTCCTGCCCCCCAGATTCTTCCAGCACCCTAGCTGGCCCCACAGTCTGTTCCCGACACTGTCTGACCATATTTCCTTCTTCCCCACTCTTTCTACCCCTGCCATGCTGTCCCTTGCTGGTCCTAGAGCACAGTAGACACTCTCCCACCTCCAGAACTTGTACTCGATCTTCCCTCTACTCAGACACCCTGTCCTCAGAGAGCCACATGACCTCCTCGCTCACCTCCTTCAAATCAGAGCTTCCCAGGGACACCCTCTCTGCCCGGCCTCAGTCCCAACACTCCTCGTGCCCCTTTGCTATTCAGAGATCACCATCTTCTTCATCACCAGCTGACATTTCACATATTTTCATGTTTGACCAGTTTCTCTGCCTCCTCCTGGGCCCCTACAGTAAAAGGACAGGGGTTTCTCTCTGCTCACTGCTGTACCTCCAGACCCTAGTACAATGCTTGGCACGTAGTATGTGCTCAGTAAATATTTGTGGGCTGAAAGAAAAAATCTACAGTATAAAACAGACATGTTTACTTGGTCTGCATGAATTCAGGAATAGTTTGATATCGTTAAAGAAGTACCTCAGAGTGGGATACCTGGGTGGCTCAGGCGGTTAAGCATCTGCCTTTGGCTTCAGGTTATGATCTCCGGGTCCTGGGATCAAGCCCCATGTTGGGCTTCCTGATCAGTGGGGAGTCTGCTTCTCCCTCTGCCCTTCATCCTGCCTATGCTCTCTCTCGCTCTCTCTCAAATAAAGAAGTAAAATCTCTTAAAAAAAAAAAAAAAAAAAAGTTAAAAAAAAAGAGTGCCTCAGAGTGCTTCACAGTCTCTAACAGCTGGGTGTGAGGGTGACCCCTCCTGGGCAGGACTGGTGCAGGAAGCTCGAGTGGGTCACTGCACAAGGAGAACACATGCAGTCATGATGAGAGAATCATGAAATCATTGCTCTTCATATGAGCACGTGAGGGACAGCCAGCCAGCCAAAGGGGCGGTCTCTCCACTGATAGCTTAAAAATCGGGGCAAGGATGAAAGGATTGTCTCTGGACAACTCGAACTTTACTTGCTGACACTGCTTTGACACAGAAACACCTTTCTGATGCTGAAAGAGGAGGCTTTGGAGTTGGCTCTTGTAAATATGCAAGAGGGAAGAAAGTCCTAAATGACAGCTTACGGAGAGTGAAGGGCTGGAACTGCATTCTAGGTGAAAGTCGGGATCTTTCCAAGAACTCTAGTATTAGTCTAGATGGGACATTAAATAAATGCCTTTCCATTCTTTGCTCCTCCTACAAAACCATCTGAAAAAGTGTACCTCTCTGGCCAGCTCTACCCTTGCTTTTGGGCAGCAGTTCTGAAGAACTGACCTGATTTCCAGAACGTGAAAGGGTTTGGGAATGAGGGACAATTTTCCAAGGAGACACATCAACAACTTTGCCAGAGGGCATCATTTAAGGTGTTGATATCAATATGATATTAATACCAGTGTCCATTAGAATACATCTTAGTAAATTATAAACCCCCCTCTCACCCCATTCATGCAGGCACACCAGACAGGGCTGCCCGTGATCTAATTTCTGCCAAAATGAGTCTGTTGATATGGGGACCTTAATTAATTTGTGATGAGTCTGTATCCCTGTAAAGGAACGATGTACCTGATATACCAGTAACCACACAAAAGCTTAAACTAAGAAATAAAGGGCTGAATTGCTTTCCCCGGGATGATTTGGGGAAGCTTCTTAATTAATGAAAGTGGTGTTGGGACCATTAAATTGATCACATTTAATCAAAGACTAAAGAATGAAAAAATTTCGGAGAAAGACAACATACTGAATTCACTTCACACCGCTCCTTGGAGTGCTGCCCACTCCCCACTCCCCACTCCCCAGAGGCAGACACAGGCAGTAGAACAGCAGATGATGAGCAGACCACCAAGAATCACTAATTGAAGAGCACCAACCCCAGGACAGGGGGACCAACTGCTATCAAATAATAACTGGGGCGCCTAGGTGGCTCAGGGCGTTAAGCATCTGCCTTCGGCTCAGGTCATGGTCCCAGGGTCCTGGGATCAAGCCCCACATCGGGCTCCCTGCTCAGCAGGGAGCCTGCTTCTCCCTCTAGCCACCCCTCCTTGCTTGTGTGCGCGCTCTCTCTCTCTCTCTCTCAAATAAATAATAAAATCCTGAAAAGAAAAGATTAATACCAGAGGATGTAATACGAAGCAAACAGAAGATTTTAGAATATGAGCAAGATTGTTGTCTTCAGAGAGATTCAAAAATAGTTTCCATGAAATAGAATAGGCTAGCATTTTATGGATTTAAATTTTTGATCATTCAAACAAGAACCTCAGGATACAAGCTGTGTGGTAGAAGGGATAGAAAAGAACAAAGCAGTGGGTTGGAAACTTGAGGGGTTTCCCAATAACATAGCACAAAAGGACCCCCAAAAAGAGCCAGTTAAATTTATTATTCCATTATTTTATAACAATTTGGAATGGAGATCCAAATGATCACAATATAAGAATTAGAAGGCAGGAAAAATGGAAGTGAAAGCAAGTCAAGATTCTTGACTTATTTGGGGAAGAGTTTCTCTACCAGTTAGCTCAAGACTTTGATAAAATAAAATATTTAAACACATAAAAATTTTAATGGCTCCTTAGAAGAATAAAATAATGTAGGACATCCAAACTACTAAAGATGAATTTTAAAGGAACTCATGAAGAAAAAAAAAATAAAATACAATATGTTTATAAAAAATAAATTTAAAAATAAAATACACATACACACACACACATATTTATATATAATAAGATGGCAAGAATAAGTCCAAACAAAATAACTGTGAATGAAGTAAATGCCCTAGTAAATGACAGACTGTCAGATTGGATTTTTTAAAATCCAAACATAAGTTACTTATAATAGATACAGCTTTAAAAATGACCCTTAAGATATTTTTAAAAAAAGGAAATACTAACAAAAAGAAAGCAAGTAAACAATATTAATGGCAAACAAAGTAGAATTGAAACAGAAAACATCATTAAACAGGGCCAAAAAATGCATTTCAAAGTGACTAAAGACCCAGTCTGCTGATAATTTGTAATATAAACAAACTTTTATGTAACCAACCATACAGCTATAAAACATATAAAGCAGTGCCTGATAGAAATATAAGGAGTAATTGACAGTCACAGTCATTACAGGAAAATTTATACACTTTGCTCAAGTATCATCAGACAAGTAGGCATAAAATAATGAGTATTTAAATAATGGAACTATCAATTGTGATCTCTTAGAGAGACAGACACCAAGACAGAGTGAGGCAGCATGTCTGGATCTTTTTTTTTTTTTTTTTAAAGATTTTATTTATTTGACAGAGAGAGAGAGAGAGATCACAAGTAGGCAGAGAGGCAAGCAGAGAGAGGAGGAAGCAGGCTCAGTGCTGAGCAGAGAGCCCGACGCGGGGCTCAATCCCAGGACCCTGAGATCATGACCTGAGCTGAAGGCAGAGGCTTAACCCACTGAGCCACCCAGGCGCCCCAACATGTCTGGATCTTAATAGTGGTCCCCTGCTTACCAGCTTTTGGTAACCTTGAGGAAATTACCGTAAACTCTCCAAGTTTATTTTCCTCATCTGTCAAATGGGCTCATACCTGCCACACATTGTGAGGATTGAAGAAGCTAATGTTTACGGAGCAACTTGTAGTTTTTAGGTTGTAAATAGGGAATGTGCATTCTTTTTAAACTTAGGTGAACATTCACAAATTACCCATGTATCCCTTCACAAAGGCAAACCTCAATAGATTGTTAAAGTCAAACACTACAGGCCACCCTCTGAGACCACAGTGCGAAAACTTGGAAGCTAACAACAAAAGTTAGACAAACAGCCAACCAAAAACATAACCACTTGGAAATTTTTGAACACCATTTGAATTAACTTTCTAGATAAAGAAGAAATCAAAGAGAAAAGGATGAACGAAAATGAAGGATAGTAAAATTTATTCATTCCAAAACCAATGGGAGGAAGACACAATCCACACCGAGGAAAATACCACTACATATACATAGAAAACAGGAAAGACTGAAAAAGGGGGAATAAATTGCCAACATAAAAGCTAGAAAAGGGATAATTAAATAAACTGGACTCTAAAAGAATAAAGTGAGGATATTGTTAAAGTGGAAGTCATGATAGAAAATAAAAAGAATAATAACAAAAGTATTTCACATCAATAAAACCAAAAGCTGGGGCATTTTGTCCAACACAACAGACAACCCTATAGCAAACTTGATCAAGAAATAAAAAGGAGGGTTAAAAAAAGAACACTAGAAATCATAAACTACAATCATATGGAGAAGACTTGTTAAATTCTATTACTTTTCACAATTTTATTCCCATAAAAAACCTCAAAGAAATGCATGAAATGAAAAATCTAACTAGACCAATTACCTTAGGGAAGAAAATGTACAAGTAGCCAAACACCTATACCTTTATAAGGCACCAGGCCCAGGTAACTATACAGAGTTCTACTGAGCAGTCAGGGAATGTATAATTTCTGTGTTATATAAGCTCTTCCAGAGAGTAGAGCAAGATGAAAAACCCATCCTAGGAGATTAACTTACTCTGGTCATTAACCAGAAAAAAGAGTGGGCACTTACCCAGACCAGAAAACTGCAGGCCGTACTCACTCTGAAAACAGATACAGAAGTTCTAAGTAAATGTTTGCAAAGCCATTCCTGTTAGAAAAATATATTTTGAGTAAAGTACAGTGTCATCCAGGAATGCTGTTGATTCTTTATGACATTAACATTGTTCATTATTAATATGAAAAGAATTAAGAGTGAAATAACAGGATGATTATGAGGATGAGGACTTCCAAAAAGACAAAAATTAAGTTTAATATACATTTAGGGTATTTTTTAAATTCCTGGTAAGGAAGATATGGAAGGAAACTTCCTCAGCTTGACAAAAGTCCTCTCTCAGAAGCCTATACAATCTATAGGATAGAAACCTGATACTGAGATGTTACAAGCTGTCCTACCTAAATGATGAGCAAGACATGAGTTCCTGCTTTTGTCTCTTTGATTTAGTAGTGTTAGAGGTCTTAACAATAAAAAGAAATGAATGGCCTTTATTGTAAAAAAAGGAACAATAGTATCCCTATGGCAAACAATGTTATTATTCCCTAGGAAACCTGAGATAATCAACTAATTGAAAGTGAGGCCTCATGAATGCAGAGAGTAAAAGCTGGGGGACACTTATACATTGCCTGACCTTTGAATGCCTTCCCCAAGCCACACACTGATCCATTGGCTAAGGACAGAATCCTTACTGGACCAAGGTGTTTATGCACCACCTCTGGCCAGTAGCTGGCTGATCACTAAGCTTTGTCGACCCAGGACACCTCCTAGGAAACCAAGCTTAAAAATAAGACAAGTATAGGGGCATCTGGGTGGCTCAGTTGTTAAGCATCTGCCTTTGGCTCAGATCATGATCCTGAGATCCTGGGATCAAGCCCCACATCTGGCTCCCTGCTCAGTGGGAAGCCTGCTTCTCCCTCTCCCTCTGCCTGCTTGTGTTCCCTTTCTTGCTCTCTCTCCCTCTCTGTCAAACAAATAAATTTTAAAAATCAAATAAAAAAATAAACAATAAAAAAATATTGAGCAGAGATATCACACACTGCCAGAGAAACAGACTCTACAGAATTAGTCCAAGCAAGACACTAAACCAAGAGGCAAAGCAAAACAAAGTAACAACTATCACCTCCCAAAGCAGGGGAAAGAATACAGAGTGGCCACAACAATTGAGTAAAACCTTCAGTTTTTTTTTTTTTTTTACAAATTTTTTTTACAAAAAAATTTATGAAACATGCAAAGAATTCGGAACAAGGTAAACAGTGTACAGGGAGAGAAAAGAAATCAGTTGAAGCTGCTCTGAGGAACCCGGATGTTCTTGGATTTAGTCATCAAGGACTTCAAAGCAGCTATTACAAATGTGCTTAGAGAACTAAATGAAACCATTTTTAAAGAATTAAAGGAAAGTGTGATAACAATGACTCGTCAGATAGAGAATATCAATAAAAGATGGAAATGGTTAAAAAAAAAAAAAAGCCAAGTAGAAAGATAGATCAGTGCAGACCATTGAAAGTGAAGAACAGAAAGAAAAAAATAATAAAAATGAATAATAAAAATGAGCAAAGCTTCAGAGACCTATGAGACACCATAAAGTATAGACATAAAAAGACACATAATTGGAGTTCCAGAAGGAGAGGATAGCAAGAAAGGGACAGAAAAAAATATCTGATGAAAGAATTGCCCCAGACAGTGGAGTTACACAGACTTCTGCACAGTAATTGATACGAAGACAATTGGCTATCCATTTGGCAAGGAATTACAGAAAACCTCTACCTCACTAGGAAAAAAAAAAATAGGTGGATTTGAAGGTGATGTATAAAAAGAAGTATTAGTGGAAAGTACTGAATATTTTCATAATCTTTGGATGGGAAAGCTCTTCTTCCTAAGCAAGTCATAAAACCCAGAACCTATAAAGAAAAGATTAAAAGATTAAATCTATAAAAGTGTTAAACTTTTGTGTGATCATAAAATGTTACAAACAAACTAAAAGATATTTGGGATAATGTATTTGCTACATAGCTAACAGACAGATATGTAAATGTCTTCTTCAGAGCAATAAGGAAAAGACCAAAAATTATAAAAATGGGTGAAGAGATATGAACAGGCAATTCACAAAAACTTTAATGGCAAATAAATATGTAAAAAAAACAAATACAAATAAATGACAAACATTAGCATCACTGGTAATCAGAGAAATGTAAACTCAAAAGAAAATAAGGTCCGCACCCAATTAAACTGGCAAAATCCAAAAGATTGTTAAAATCCATTGTTGGTGAAGATGAGGAGAAATGGGCACTCTTAAATACTGTTGGTGTAAAAGCCAATTTAACAGTAACTATTGGAATTTAAAATATGAATACCAACAATTCCACTTTTAGGAACCTGTCTCAAAATTCTCACATAAATATGTGTCCAGCAGAAATTTCTAACTTTTCGATAGTAGATGTAGCTGTCATTGTTCTCAGCATAAATGTAAGCTTTCTCTATTTTGGTGAAATAGAAAGTAATATTCCACTGGGATTCTGAGAGGAAGCTGTTAGATTCAGTTTTTTAAAAAAGTAGTAATAATAATACATTTTTACTAAGAACTTGCTGCAGATGAGGCACAATAACAAGTAACTTACCTGGACAAATTCATTTAATCTTCATGAGAATTTGGCCAGGAAGCAGAGGCAGGGGGAGATGCCAAGGACATGGAGTTGGTAAGTGCTAAGTTAGTGTTCACTCTTAACCACTAGACTGTACAGCCACCTGCAAGGCCTCATGACATCTTTTTCTCCAGACATGAGCTGTCCAACAGCACTGCATCACCTGAGCATTAGAAATGTAGAAATGCCGAATTTCAGGCTCAACCCAGAGCAGCTAAATCAGAATCTGCATTTTAGCAATATCCCCAGTGACGCATTTGCACATTAATATTGAGAAGCCCTGGCCTAAAGCATATTACTTAAATCACTCCAAGCTTCTCTTTCCCCAACTATGGTGATGACAGTCTTTGCCATTCAAGACTGTTGTGGGCAATCTTTTATCCACATGTTCATTCAGTCATTCAGCAAATGCTTTGCACCCACCATATGCCAAGACTGGTTTTGGCTGCAGGGTTAAAAAAAAAAAAAAAAAAAAAAAAAGGCAGACCAAAAAAAAAATAATTTCCAGCTCTCATGTAGCTTATGTTCTAGTAGAGAAAATTAATAAGTAAAATAGAACAGCATATTACATGATGATAAGTGCTGTGAGGACAACAAAGGAGACCAGGGGGTGAGGATGGGAAAGTTTATAGTTTTCAAGAGTGGTTGCTGAGACCTTCATTCAGGGTGGGGAACCCGAGCTGTCTCAGGAAGTTGTCATGTGGTCCTTGTGTATAAAGGCCTTAGCAAGCCTGTGTTTCCTGAGAATTCTCTCTCCTTGCTTTGATCCCTGCTTGGTTTCTCTCCTGTGACACCCCAGCCCCTGTGCAGTGTCCACACTGGACATCCAGGAGCCTCTGTGTGTGTGCTCATTAGGACTCACCCTAGAGGAGTTTTCTGCCACAAAGTGGACCACTTAGTCGCTGACAAGGCAGTGGACAGTCACACTGGTTTTTAAAGCTGCTGGTGGCCGAAGCACATTTTGCAGAAGAGAAGTCCTGGGCTTCATGGCTTAGTTATACTTAGAGGGTAATGGCAACAGGAAGTCTCCCTTGCAGCAAGCTTGCTGGAGCCCAAAACTTAACTTGTACACAAGCCAGGTCTGGTACTTTAAAGCAACCTGGTGTGTAACCCCCGGGTTTTCTCTGTAAAAAGATTGGCAAGGAAATTTTTTATTTTTTTCTTGAGGCAAGGGAGAAGGGGGTAGGGGAAAATGGAGAGAGAGACTCTTAAGCAGGGACAATGCCCAGCATGGAGTTCAATCTCAGGACCCTGAGATCATGACCTGAGCTGAAATCAAGAGTTGGACACTTAACCGACTGAGTGATCCAGGCACCCCAGCAAGGAGATCTTAATGTCAAACCATGTGGTCTAAAACCCAGCATGACCTCCTATCCACCTTTTCAGGCGATTTCCTCCAGTATCTTTTGCCTCTGACCTTGTTCACCAGCCACTCTGGACCATGAAGGCTGGCAATCCACCCACCATGCACTTCCCTGGGCTTCCTGACCTGGTTTCTTCCTTCCCTCTGGCTGTGGAAAGCCCACTCATTCCTCAAGACTGAAGTCTCACACATCCTCTCTTCCATCATGCCCTCTCAGATATCTTCCTGGGTGGTCCTGCCCCAGGGCCTTTGTACCTGCCTCTGCAAAGAGCACTCTTCCCCCAGATCTTTGCGTGGCTGGCTCCTTCTCTTAGTGGGGGGTCTGAGCCTAAAGTTCACCTTTTCATTGAGGTCTTCCTGACCACCTAAGTTAGTGTTGCCAACCTCCATCAACTAGATCCCATTTCCCTGTGTTATTTTCTTCATAGCACTTGCCACTGTCTGCAGTTACTATTTTTCATTGTCTGTCTTCTTCCACAAGATTGAAAACACCATGACAGGAAAGTCACAGCTGCCTTGTTTCCTGGGTATCCCCAGCATTCGATGCCTGGCCATGGTACGTGCTCAGACAAATGAAAGAATGGGCCATGCCCGCTCTGTTAAAATCAACACAAGTATTTCTTTCTGCCTTCACGTAGGGTGTGTGTCACAAGTATTTCTTTCTGCCTTCGCGTAGGGTGTGTGTCCTTAAACATCTGCACACCCCACAGCACATCTAATAAGCACCTCATATGTCCTAGGGATTCAGGAGATTTATATTGAGTTGAAATCCCATGACTAGGTTGTTTCAGCAGCTTCCCTTAACCTACAGCAAAAGTTGCGTTAATTTCAATGTGGGAATAAGTAAAAAAGGTAAAACTTTGAAATAAGGGGCTAAATCATGTAATAGAAACAAAGGCTTCTAAGAGGAAACTTGAACTCCACAAGTTTTGATCAGCGACATCGTAAAAACATTCTCCTTCACACACACACACACACACACGCATGCACACAAACGCACAGAATCAAGCCCGCTGCTCTCAGCAGAGGCCTCAAACCATTTTTTTTTTCTTTCTCTTCCTTCTGCGTATGTCTGAGTGTGAGCTGAATAGTCAAGTTTTGAAATGAGTCAGGATGAGGTTGGCTTCAATTTTTTTTTTTTTTTCTCAACAGAAGCCAAACACTTAAAAGTGGGGGAGATGGCTGATTGAATTTTGGAGAGAGAGTTACGTTCCTGGGCTCTTGGGTCAATTTTAGTTTTGGCTAGAGGGAGAAAGTGTGTGTTTCCTTGCACAGCTCACATTCAACACACACCGTCTGGAGGGTGGGGATGAGGTTCGGCCTGGGTTGTCCACACACAGTGTGACCCAGAGGCCGCCCTCTGACCCGTGTGGACAGATGCATGAATCAAGCCAGCAGTGACATCTCCCTGCTGACTGAGGGCGCCAGCTTATCAAGGAGCCTGGGGTCCTGTGCTCACGGCCAGCCACTGTGACATCTGGAAGCATGAACGCTTCGTTGCTGGTCGGAATGCCCACGCTTCACTGCAGGGTTGCTCTGGTCCCTGACATGGAAGAGCCTTTAAAGTCAGTGATTATGCGGTTTACTTCCCCTTGTTCCTTAAAAGCAACAGGACACAGAGCCCTGTCGTTGCCGGGTGAGGGCTTGTTACAGAAGTTGCTAACAGGAAGTCTCGCTGAGGATAAACAGAGCTCATCGGTTGTTGCCCAGAAACACGTGGTTCTCATTTAACCTGCTCAGGACTCGTTGTGGATGCTTCAGAAGCACAAAAACAAGAAAACTCCTCTCTCTGACATACACGCCATGTTTCTTCCGACCCCAAGGAACTTTCTCGACCTTGTTAGATGCTGGGAGGTATGCTCTCCCCAGCCGTCTGGGAGCCCGCTTCCCTCACTTCTCCTTAGTGATCCAAACTGAGGAGCGACAGCATACTTCAGACCACTCAGCAAGTCTTAAAACTCTAGGCTGAAGCTTTCTTTTCACTGCCCTCATGGAAGTACTCTCAGAAAGTTGTGTTGGGAGGTTAGACAGATGGCTGCACGTGAGACAGCAATCAGAAAATGATGGGTCTTTAAGCTTTTTTAAAGAGTTTTATTTGTTTATTTGAGAGGACGCTCGTGTGCAAGCAGGGGAAAGCGCCGAGGGAGAGAGAGGATCTCAAGGAGACTCGCGCTGAGCGCCGAGCGGACACGGGTTTCGATCTCACAGCCCTGAGATGGTGACCTGAGCCGAAACCAGGAGTCGGAGGGTCCCTCAACCGACTGAGCCACCCAGGCGCCCCTTTAGTCTTTGATAAGGGGGTAATTATCAAGTGATACATCTAATAAATGCAGCCATAGCTCAGTGAATCAATAGGTCCATTACTTTATCCTTTAATGTAAGATGGAGAGGAGCTCTGTTCTTTACCATAAGCCGGGTCTAAGCTAGACCCACGATCTAAATAAACTGATACGGTTCCAAGGGCTGTGTTGTGTCCCACAGTGGGGGCTACTGACCATTTATTACCCAGATCAACAGACTGTTCTGTCTCCAAAATGCTTCATTATCTGTGGAAGGAAAACATTTTTGGCACACACGTCAAGTGCTCAGATAACATATTTATGTCTCCCTGTTTCACTAAAGAGAATCTGACCGCATCTGGAAATTCTTTTGTGTCAATGCTTCTCTGAAGCTACTTCCCATCTGTATTCCTTTAACTCCGGGGAAAGACCATCCCCACCCTTGAGAAATGGGCCTCAGCGCAGAGACTGGGCTTTCTCTGATTAAATGTAAATGAATTCTCTTTCCCAAGGCAGACTCGTGGCAGCCTGCACTCTTGACTTTCCAGTGGGCTGGCCGGCCACACCCAGAGGAAAAGGAGTGGGGGCAGCGGAGAGGGCATGCCACTTTTTTGCCAGACCCTAGAGCTGCTGAAGGGGAAAAACCATTGGCTTTTACCATAAAAGTGAAATATTTTATGAAGTAACGGCAGACTCATACAGAGGTCAGAACTGTATAATGGATTGTGCTCTCCCTTTGCTCTGGAAGATGGATTCTGAGGCTTTGCCCCTTTATTTCCTTTTTTAGTTTTGGTCTCAGAAACACCCTGACCTTTCACAGTGGTGGTGGCCTAAAGGGCTGGGGGAGGGGGTGCGAGGAAGCAAGCATTTTATTTAGAAGATAATTTTCAATGAGAGAGGAGACCTCGCAAGTGAAAGTTACAATCTTCTCAGGCTTTTTAACGTTACTGCCTTCGCCCCATCTGGGAATTAAATGACAGCAGGCCAGTCTTAAACTCCTTGCTCTTCCTGCTCTATCCCCAACTCTGCCGGTTTGGAGGTGGGCTGTTCTGCTCTTATTTTTCTTTTTTCAGTTCAGAAACAGATCATGCTCTTCATCTGAGTGAGGATCGAGGTGGGGAGGGACTGGCCAAAGACAGAGCCTCTTGTTAACTTACCTCGTATTGTCGTGATCACCAAAGTGTCTTGCCTTTTGTCTGTATGAACACATTGGGGTCTCTAGCTACACACAGAGGTAAATAACCAGAAAGCAGAACTCGCTGAACTGACAAACAAGGGGCCCTTTTCACAAAGCAAGGGGAAAGGGCTGAGGGAGAGAGAGAATCTCAAGGAGACTCACTCTGAGCGCTGAGCGGACACGGGTCTCGATCTCACAACACTGAGATGGTGACCTGAGCCGAAACCAGGAGTCGGATGGTCCCTCAACTGACTGAGCCACGGAGGTGCCCCTTTAGTTTTTGATAAGGGGATAATGATCAAGTGATACATCTAATAAATGCAACCATAGCAAGAGAACACGTGCCCCCAGAGGGCCTACTGGAGGATGCTTTTGAGAACTCCTTCCTTTACATGAAATGATGCCTGCACACAAAAGCGGTGCGTTCAGCCTTTCAGATACATTAGTAACCTAAAGCTAGGCATACCCGTTAGGAGGAAGTACCCGGAATTGTCATTGGTTTCTCTGTCCTTATGTTAAGCAGTGCCATTGCAGGTGAAAAATCAAAGTAATTATATGGGGCCTTGGAGCAGCTATCCCTACTGCATTATTCTGGGTCTGTATTATTACAAAGACTCGAAGTAACTGGTAATACATGAAAATATTTGTTTTAGGATTTATTAGTAAAATACTATCCTCACTTCCCATTCTTTGGTCAATGCCAAGAAACACTCAATAGTGAATCAGAGCAATGTGATTTAACCTAAGTCATATCCTAAGGAGCTCTGTCAGACTGGAAAAGACTGTTTATCACAGTTTATATTTTGCTGAATGGAAAATATGTAGTTCTTATTTATCTTTCTGTGAGTAAACATCTTGGGCCAGGCTAATTAGCCAGTTGGTGTCATCTCTCAATCATTTTATGAATATTGTTTTTAAATTTAAATATCCTTGAAGTCCTAAAATTAATTTCACCAAAACCTCTATGCTAAAGATTTGGCCTCCTGTGGGAGAAGGGAGCTTATTCTCTTCTGATACTCAGTTCCCAGATGAGGCAGTAAGTAATTGAATTAGCAAAGAAGGCATTGAAAACATTCTCTGGGTTTTCAAACTCAAGGGGCGTGTGACTCTCAAGGAGCAGGTGGCAAGTCAGGGGACAGGTTGTGTTTACCCAGTTGCCGTCAGCTGTGATGGGTGTAATACGATATGGAAAAGCAGCCCAAGGATGTAACAGAGAACACAGAGTCAGTGATTAATAGATAAATGCGAGTTAACATGAAACACATGTTACTCGAAAATGAGCCTGTGCCCTCTTTAATCCAAGTCAATTTAATAAACATAGTTTTTAACTCAAACTTCCCTTAAGACCACCGTTGGTGAAGACTCCAAACGTCGTTCTGGGGGCGAGGGGAGCTCATTGTCACTTTGTTCCCCTGCTCATTGAATCCCCCGTTTCTCTTCTGTTGGCTGTGTACTGTGTTCAAGGCAGTCCATCAACCCAGGGAGACTCCGGTGACCTTTCCCATCCCTGGACCCCGGCCAGCCGGAGGATGATCAAGGAATGGGGCTGTTGCTGGTAGAAGGGAGACATCTATGCCTTAGCCTGCTAAACACGTACCAGCAATTGCACATGCCCCAAGTGAGAAGTGGGTCCTTCATGTGAGATGTGTTCATTGCCATCTGGGTAGCTGCCCCACCCCCTCCACCCAATCTAAGATTCGCCTGCAAGACCCTCCTCTGTGTCCAGCCCACCTCTCCTGCCTGCTTTCGGACCGCTAGTACCCAGCATTCATTGTGTACCTGAGCCATGTTGAACTCTTGGGCTCTCCCCAGGTCAAGTCTACTGTTTGAACCTCTGTGCTTCTGCAGATGCTGTTCCTCCCTGCCTGGAATTACCTTCCCCTCCTCACTTGGCTCTCTGGAAGTTCTCTTTATCTTCCAAGAGCCGTGGGAAGTGCCACCGCCCCTGAGTCCTGAGTGCAGGTGACGACAAGCCCACTGCTGGGGAAGGAGAAATTTGTAGACAAGAGTCATGGTGGTAGCAGGGCCGCTGCTCTGAGCGTTGTGAGTGGATGGACAGTGAGACGAGGGTCCAAGTACATGGGGGACAGGCGCTGTGCAGTCAGGGCCCAGGGAAGGGGGACCAGGAAGGGGCATCTGGGGAGAGCTTCAGAGGTGACACTTCTTCCACAGTCAAAATATCTAGGTACATGACTGGCTACTTACCCTCTCTGGGCCTCAGTCTTCTGATCGGCAAAATAAGGGTGAAAATTAAGGAGACCAGATGTTCCAGTTTGCCTGGCACATTCCTGATATTGGTCTCTATCTTACCAGTCTACCTGGTTCACTTCCCCACTTCACTCTCAAAAAGGTCCTGGTTTGGACAATAAATGATACGGTTACCTTACTCATGGCAGAGTAAGATTCAGTGCATTTCCTAGCTCTTAGAATAGTACCAGCGTGAGCTAGTAGTATTCCTGTTTGTATGTGAACTCCATACGGGGACAGGGCCTTAAGCAGCTGGAATTGGTTTCCAGGGTGATACGCTTGGGGAATGAGACTCAGAAAACAGATCGAAAGACTTCTCCGTCCCTCCAGTCTTCAGACCCAGAGACAAAGACTGCATTAGGGCTGCTCTGTTCTGGTACCCCAGGGGAGGCCTGTGTCTTTCTCTAACTCTAGGTCAGCAAACAACTCTGAGGTACCTTATATAGGCCCCTATCCCCAGGCCACCAATGCTTTGTTTCCTCCAGCCCCTGCATCAGACCACCACAGCCCAGAACCTCTTTAGTTAAAGCTCTAGATGTTTCTTTGAATGGTAACATGCAAAAGATGGATTCTCTTTTGTGGTATCATACCCGTGGAATCACCCCAATTCATGTTTTGAACCCCGTATTTTATAAAGTGAGGTTTTGCCAGGCCACCTAGACTGTACTGAGCACTTTGTCCTCGGATAGGCCTGGGACCTTGGTGGCTTCTGACCATGAACCTTCCTGACCGAAGCTGACACGGACCCTGCCACCAAGTGATGTCCATATCTCCTTGGGCTCCTGACAATTTCCCAAATCACCAACATCTCTTCCTTTCTGACTTGCACAATGTTTTCTTTGGGGTCGGGACAGGAGAGTGGAGAAGACCAAAAGCCAGCAGAAAACCCTCAATTCCTTGGCGGAATCCAGCCTCAACATTGTGTCCCGCATCCTCCTGTCTTTCCTGTGTATGTTTGGTGAAGTCCTTTGATTCACATTCCGATGGACACGGACCTCTTCCAGCTCCTGGAGGTCCTGGAAGTTAAGCAGCCATGTCATGGGAAGCATTTGGACTCGGATAGTGTGGGAAATTAATGAGAAGTGAGTGGGCAGAGTTGAGCGGGGGGCAACGGCCAGAGTCCTTGGCCAGCCACGGAAACGAAGTTGTTGGACATGAGTGCTGTGGCGTTTGGATTGCCTGTAATGCAAGAAGAAAATAGTACTTTTCCTTGATTTTAGGCAAAGAAGATGGTTAGAACCAAGCTGGGGGTGATCAGTCGTTGCTTATCTATGTAATGTGAGACTGGGTGGCCCTGCGCTCTTAAAAAATGCACAGATAGTTCTCAGAGTAGGAATTAGCAGGTGAGGACCACCTTAGGGGCCACCCAGATCCCCCATCCTCATTTTACACGAGGCAGCTGGAGCCCTGGAGACCCGAACTGGCCCAGCTCTCAGGAGGCAGAGCTGGGGCTGAAGCCCAGGACGGTCAAGTGCTCATCGAGGCCATCTGTGCCATGGGATTCCTTCACTGGGTGCTTCTTGCTGCCAACAGCCAGTCACATGACCTTGGACGGCTCCTGGAACTCGGGGGTTCTGGTTCCTTATCTGTCAGCTGAGGCCAAGGAACTTCGTGATCTGCAGGCTGCCTCCCAGAAACCACATTCCAGGATGCTCTGTTCCCCTTCCAACCCCAGACAGCAGGGAGCAGCCTGGCCCCCCAGCCAGCAGGCACTTTCATCTCCCACGCTCTAGCCAGGGGTTGTTTTTCTGGCCACATGGGTCAGGACGGAGGATTCTGGGCTTCCTAGGCTTCTAGGTGAGTGCTTCCTTCCTTTGGCCCAGATAGGAACAAGAAGATAGGAACAAAGGTGGTTTCCCTCCACCTTTGCTGGTCCGTGACTCCTGCCCCAACCCCATCCTCAGCCTCTATACCTGAGAACCAGGAAAGTGGTTATAAACACCAGCTCCGGAGCTGGATGGTCTGCTAACTGGGAGACCTCGGGCAGTCAACCGGTCTCCCCTTGCCCTCTGTTTCTCCATCTGTAAAATGGGGATAGTAACAGCCCTCATCTCCGAGGCAAGGACTGCATGAGCTACTATGTGTAAACCACTCAGAACCTGCCCACAGTAAGGGCCACACACGTGGGGTGTGTTTTGGTGTTATCGCAACTGTCGCATTCATTCCTATCCAACATAGAAAAATCCTTCCCTTCCATGGCCCGGCCAGAGCCTCAACTGCTCACTTCTAGCTGAGGGAGTGTCTGCAGCAGGATAAACGGGTTCAGAACCAGACCCACGCAACACCAAGCAATCTTCGGTCTCCCTTTGAAAGAGGACCTCCCTGAAACCTCGCAGAAAAATGTCATTGCCCCGCCCCCGCCCCCCACTGAAGTGATTCCTGTGTAACCACAGTCAGGAGCACAACTGGCTGAGAATCTCATTCACTTATTCACCACAGACTCAGTCTCCACTTCCCTTCTCCAGATTCCACTGGGGCAGATCAAATGTCACAGGGGATCACATCACATCACTGTCGGCCCTGTTCACTGGCCCCCGAGACTCCCGGGGAAAGAGGCAAGGGAAGCTCTGAGCCACATCTCTGTTACACTGGGCACACAGTGGGACTTTGGCCACTGCTCACCCCCTTGCTTTCTCCATCCCAGCTTCCTGCCCGTCCGTGTGGGGGTCTTCACAGCGCCAGCCTCCTCACACCCCAGGTTAGCGAGACCGGCTGAGCTGGGGCTCCGTTCCACACTTCCTCTCCCAGCCTAGACACCCGAAGCACCAGTTTGCAGAGCCAGGAGGAACTCTGCCCCCATCCCTGATTTTAATTAAGGACGAACGCATCCGGGAAGACTCAGAGATTCTGTTTCTCTAAACCCAGATCAATGTGTTTGTGTGGTCAGGCCCAGTCATCTCAACAAGAGGAATGCGCATACCCCAAGGCTGCCCAAGGACCATTTTTCCAGTGGCCTTTCAGCAAATGTCCACCCCAGAGGACAAACAGGGAAAGTGGAGGATGGTTCAGAGTGAAACATGATTGGAATCAAGAACATGAGCACAACACATTCAAGTTCTCAAAGCCCAATGAACGAAGTGTTTTCCATCCACGATGTGCCCTATGTGACTAAACAGAGGGTAACCCCAAATAACACAATCCCCCACTTCCCTGATGAGGTCCACTTAACACTTTTTTGGCTGACTTAGTAGGAGTGAGAGGTGTGGTTGTCTTGGAGGTAGGGGATGGGAATGGACTGGTAAGAGGCCAGAGCGAACTTTCTGGAGTGAATGACGGATTCTGTACCTTCACTGGGGTGGTGGTGACTTGGGTGGTTTCATTTGTCACATTTCGTCAGCCTACACCCTTAAGATCTGTGCGTGTTTGTGAATGTAAATTTTACCTCCATAAAAGTAATTAGAAATAGGAACTAAATAATATCTACTTATAGGCACGCCTGGGTGGCTCAGTCGTTAAGTATCTGCCTTCAGCTCAGGTCATGATCCCAGGATCCTGGGACATAGCCCCTCGTCAGGCTTCGCGGGAAGCCTGCTTCTCCCTCTCCCTCTCCCCCTCCCCCTGCTTATGTTCCCTCTCTCCCTGTGACGCTCTCAGTTAAATAAATAAAATCTTTTAAAAATATATTCTACTTATAATATTTAACCTAACTATGCTGTTGTATACTTAAAATTATGTAAGAATAACATATTCATCTATATTGCTCTTCTCATTCACACATCTCCCAAAAAGATGTTATGCAAATGTATCTCCTTTGAGATCAGCATCTATCACAACGAAGCTACTTTTCAGTTGTTTTCCAGAGCATATCATCTTAAATTTGTCTAATTAATTTGGAATGCAGGACGTTTTGAATCCAAGATTCTTGCTGAAATTTTATGGCAAAACACAAGTGCCTATCTGCATAACATTGCAGTGGTTTTTCTCATTTGTCTTGTGATTACCCGTGATCCTCACCACATGAGCGACCTGTGTTTTGCTTTCTAAAATGAGCTTTAAAATATTTATCACAGTTTGACACACTTGCACCTGAGGAATAATCCCCAAAGCTGTGTTAAATCTCATTTCCTCTTACCCGTTATTTCCCTCCCATGACCTCTAAAAGCAGCCAAAACCAGCATTGATTGAGACCGTTTCAGCTGCAGTGTCTTCCCAGGTTTTGTGGTTCAAATAAAGTAATTGAGGGGCGCGTGGGTGGCTCAGTCATTAAGCGTCTGCCTTCGGCTCAGGTCATGATCCCAGGGTCCTGGGATGGAGTTCCGCATCGGGCTCCCTGCTCAGCAGGGAGCCTGCTTCTCCCTCTGTCTCTGGCACCCCTCTCGCTTGTGTTTGCGTGCTCGCTTTCTCTCAAATAGATAAACACAATCTTTAAAAAAAAAAAAATAATAAAGTAATTGAGACAGTCCCAATTATAAGACAGTCTTAAAGAATAATAATTCCTAAACTAGGAGAGATTGGTAAAGGCAACGCTCTCTTTCCTAATAATATGAGGAAGTAGACCTTCATCTTATTTGGTTTTTTTTTTAGGTATATACAGTAAATCCTGGCATATGTGTTTAGACCAAAGATAAAGTCTGGATTAATGCAGCAGACCTGGAGGTCTTATTTTAGAGTTCATTATGAAAAGATTAGCACTGTTGGCTTAAGTTGGAAGTTTCTTTAAGTTAAAATTTTTAAGTTTTGCTCCCTACCATGAATGGGAAGCTGAAACACTCTTGAATAAATTCAAACACACTGTATTTTCCTCAAGGGCATTAAAAATAAGAGTGTTTGATTTAAACAGATGATTCTGGTTAGAAATGGGGTTATAAACACAATCCTAAATTATGAATTACTAACTATGGATTTTACCACTTGACCTGAAGTTCTGTCTAGTCCTCAGCTAAAACTGGTGTGGTCTGATGAGGTATATAAAGAAGTCTTGGTTTTTTCAACATTTCCTCAGTGTAGGCATCAAAATAGTGTTGTTCTCCAAAAAACCAACATGGGAGACCATATGCTGTTGTTTCGGGGTGTTTCATTTTCCGTGTTGTCGTTCAGCACTGTTGTCATCTGAAGCAAAATCAGATAACTCACCAAGAGCTCGCGGGCAGATAAGCTCCTGCGGCTCTCGTTGGAGCAGAGAGTGGGGCCCAGAGAAGTCCTGCTAGATGCCTCTTCTCCTCTTTAGGGAGACAACTATGGGGTTTTACAGCACCCTGGGAGTTCCATCGAACACAGTTTGAAAACCTCTGGCAGTGGACTGTGCATGAGGGCTTGGTCTCAGAAGACCTGGGTTCTGGGCTCTGTGATTATTGGCCAGTGACAACCTGAGTCTCAGCTTTCTCACCCAGACAAAGGGTATGAAAGCTCATCTCAGAGAGTAGCTACAAGGAGGCCTATAAATGTGCTTTGGAAACTGTGAAGTATGGGGTTTGTTTTGTTCCTGGAGTCTTACTCTCTCCTAGTCACATCTCAACTGCATGCTGTGTACCATCTCATCTCACTTATTTAAGGACTTTGGATTGTTTGGCCTGGTTGATGCTACCACTCTGTCCTTCAGCTCCACACTCTCCACTGGAGAATAGATAAGGGGGAGGAGCCGACTTTGTTATCGCCCCTAGAATAAGGGATTCCAGCCTCATGATTCATTCTTGGGGCAGAACACTCTGAAAGATTTCTTTTCACTTTCAGGTGAGCCAAGAGAAGGGAAACTGCTCTTTCCAGAAAAACCCAACCCCCTGCATCATCCCTCAAGAGCAAGAAAATATCTTCCATACAATATTTGCCTTTTTCACCAAGTCTGGAAGAAAAGTCTTGGTAAGAATTTGCTTACTAGTTGGGTTAACATGGGTGGTCCTCACTAGGAAGGCAAGTCTGAGATGAAAGGCCAGTTTTCTCTTTGGCATTTATTATTTCCCAAATCTGGTTTCAATCAATTGGCGTATAAAGTCACGAGGACTGTGGTCAACTCCCATTTTTCAGCCTGAGGTTTCAATCAAAGTGTTAAATTTACATTTCAAATTCCACTGCCTGGCAAAGGGAAAACCTTTGCAACCCACCAAGCACAAAGTAAAACATTTCCCCAGCTCGTATGAGTCTAATCAAGAGTGATGGTTCTCCTACAAGTGCTGTTGAAAACTCTCGGGCAGGATCTGCTGAAATTAAACATCTCTGTACTCTGAGACCCAGCAGTTCCACTCCCAGGTGTATCCCCAAGAGAAATGGGTATTTATGTCCCCCAAAACAAGTGGTTGAGAATGTTTACAGTAATCGTCCTATAGCGAAAATCTGGGAACAGTCTGGTCGCCATCAACAGGAGAACTGGTAGACCGTTGTGGTGTAACTACACCCGGGAATATTACAGAATAACGAACAGTACTACCACACATGGCAGCAAGAATGGATCCCACGGACATAATAATGCTTGAAAAAAGCTGGAGCCAAAGCGCACACACGAAGTTCAGAGACAGCAAGATTAGCAGTGGTGTTGGAGGTCAGAATAGTGGTTAATCTTTTTTTTTTTTTTTTTTTATTATTTGACAGAGAGAGATCACAAGTAGACAGAGAGGCAGGCAGAGAGAGAGAGGGAAGCAGGCTCCTTGCTGAGCAGAGAGCCCGATGCAGGACTCGATCCCAGGACCCTGAGATCATGACCTGAGCCGAAGGCAGCGGCTTAACCCACTGAGCCACCCAGGCGCCCCAATAGTGGTTAATCTTGAAGGGCTATCAACAGGCAGGGGTATGAGGGGAACTGCTTAAGTACTGGAAACGTTCTACATCTTGATTTGGATATAAACATGTAAAATATATCAAGATGGACCCTTAAGATTTATTCTATCTACTATATGTAAGTTACACCTCCATTGTTTTCAAGTGAGGGTTTTGAAGATGGAATTGTACACTTCCCCAAAGCCTCCTATTCCCCCATATATCTTCAGCTCCTTATTTCAGGCTGGGCGCATCTCCCTCACATTGTTTTTCTCTCTCTTTTTTTTTTTTTCCTAAAAAAGAAAGTAGGACTATTTGCCCCTTGGGATATGGGGGTGTGGGGTGCCTAGGTGGCTCAGTCAGTTAAACAGCTGCCTTAGGCTCAGGTCATGATCCCAGGGTCCTGGCATCAAGCTCCATATCAGGCTCCGGGACAGACCGAGAGCCTGCTTCTCCCTCTCCCTCTGCCTGCTGCTCTGGCTACTTGTGCTCTCTATATATCTCTGTCAAACAAATAAATAAAATCTTAAAAAAAAAAAAAAAAGAATATGGGGTGGTTTTTTGGTTTTGAGGGTTTTTCTTAGTTTTGTTTTTTTGTTTTTACTTACCTAGTGCTGATGATACAACTATTTTTAAAAGCCCTTAGAATTGTTAGGTACACTGATATTTAGTGGTTTGACAGACACAACTCTGTATCTGACTGACAGTCTTACCCCACACTTGAAACATCATAAACATATGTATATACGTTTTGGATCCTACCTTACAGAAGAGAAGAATTCCTCTTGTGTAACTTTAATTTGGAATTGTGGTTTCTATTGGTAACTCACATATTTTCTTGGTCAAACCTGCGCTTTTCTTTACTCATGTGTTTCATGAATCCTATGACTTCTCAGCCCTCTCATTTGCTCTACCTGAAAAAGGAGCATGAATGTATATTTGCCACCGCACAGGCAAAAATTACATAATGTAGGAAACACATCTTAGTTCAGAACTCATAAGAAAAATGCTTTTGGAATATGTAAATGTTTATTTTTAAAATGTTTGTTTTTTTAAAGCAATTCTTTCTCCTTGTGAAATCCAATTTTGGGGTAGGGTAAACCAGTGGGTGACTTTTTCCCATTTGCTTGACAAAAGTTCGGTTCTGGTGCTTTGTGGGCAGGAAACCCCTCTATTGCCCTCTGGTGGCAAGAAGGAATGATTGCACCTTCCTATGGAATTCCTCTGCCTGGGATCCTCCTAGTGACCAGAATAGAACCTCGTGGAGCCCTCTACTTCATAAAGCGCTGTGCATTTGTCTTTGTTTTTAATACCATTTGACAGACAGTTCTCTGATTTTTCTTCAGGACTGTGAAAAACAAGGAATTTCTTGCCTAACAATGCACTGTAACCTTAGTGCGCTTGCTAAAGAAGAAAGTCGTACTATAGACATTTACATGCTGCTGAACACAGAAATATTGAAAAAGGTAATACCTGGGGCACTGCACTCTTTGGGTTCATTTAAAAGCATCGGAGTGGGTCTTCTCAGAACTCTGCCTGTTAAAACTTTTCTGGCAAGTTCCATTGGTAGTTTGCTGCTGGAGGATGCTGGGGGTGGCAGGTACCAGATCCTTGCTATATCAAGGGTGCTCTGAGGACCAGCAGTATCAGTGTCACTTGGGAACTTATTAGAAATGAAGAATTTTTAAGAGAAAAAAAAGAAGAAAGAAAGAAAAGAAAGGCAGAATCTTGGGCTCTATGACCCAGACTTACTAAATCAGCATCTTCACTTTAATAAACTCCCCAAGTGTTTTGTGTATACATTTGTTTCTCAGACTTTAGCTTGCATCAGAATTATCTGGAGACCTTGTTAAAATGCAAATTCAAGTTTGACATTCTGTATTTCTGACAAGCTCCCAAGTGATGCCAGTACCGCTACTCTTGTTCTAAATCAGTGGTTGACAGACCTTTTCTGTAAAAGGCCAGTAGTAAATATTTCAGGCTTTACAGGCCATACAGTCTCTTGCCACAGCCCAGCTCTGCCACTGTATGGTGAAAGCCACCACAGGCGATCCTCAATGGGTGTGTTCCACATTGGCTGTGTTCCAATAAAACTTTATTTACGAAAACAGGCAAAGGGCCAGATTTGACCCTTGGGTGGTAGTTTGCCAGTCCTTCGTTTGGATGACACCTTATTTCAGAGAAGCCCAACTTTTGAATTTCAGGTGACTTTGCCAGTATGAGTTTATCATATCAAAAGTGGCTCATTTAAAAATACTTCAGTCAGTGAATTGGTGGTTCTTAAAAAAATGTCAGACAAATTCACTGATTTATTTTAACAGAAGAGCTGCTGAGTATGAAAGGCCACATCCAATGAGACGCTTTAAAAATAATCACTTGTGAAGATAAAATATGCCCGTTAGCCACAGAGATTCTATTCATTTTCCTCTGGAAGAGCTTAATGTGTTCAGTGTAAACCTGAATGAATATCTTTAGAAAAGTCATTCCAATGTTAGTTTTTAAGGTAGGCGTGACAGTAGCGTGCTGACCTGAGAAATCGAGGCAGGAGGGATGCCAGCTGCTCTGCCCACTGACCATCTGTAGCTGGCCCAGCCCGCCCCCACCCAGGCAGAGCCCTGCCCGGTTCCCTTCTCTTTGGTTTCCTTTGCAGGAAAATCAGTTTGGGAGGCGTTGGGCTCTCATAGCAGTGATTCCCTGTTGTGCTTCTCCTTTTAAAAAGGACAGTGTTGGGAGAGGACCCGACAGGAGCCAGAACCCCAGTAGCTATCCTGAGATTCCAAGAAGAGGGTTTTGAAGCCCCACATTACAGGAAGTGCCTTCCAGGCAGGGGTCCTCAGGACCCTGTGTACTTACCTGCCCTTGACCGGTGGCTCTGGTGACAGTTTTTTTCCCCACGCCACAGTCATCACTATCGCCAGAGTCCTGATGATGGCACCGAGGGCAGGAAGCCACTCTCATTCCTCTTTCACCCTTAACCCAGATGTCAGCTGCTTGCACTCCAGTCATCTGTCCTTAATTTAATCGCAAGGCCCAAGGCCTTTCTCGCATCCGGCTCTGCGGCCTCTCTGTGTCTTTATCCCACCACCGATCCATGGGGATCCTTTGCTGAGGGGCATGCCCCCCTGACTGCTGTTCCCAAAGGCCATCCATCCCAGTCTGCACCCCAAGAGACAGCTGCAGGGTGTCCTCTGTAACTGTGAGAGGCTCCTTCTCCCTGAAAACGCCCTTTCCTCAGAAACCAGAAATTCCAAGTGCAAAAGAGAGCCGAAAAGGAGGCTGACCTGGAACCAGATGGGACCCCAGCTCCTCCCAGAGCTTGAAATGCAGAAAGTCTGTCCCCTGAAGCCAGCCACGGCCTCCCTTGGGAAGTGAGCACTAGCAGCCCAGAGCCCTCTGGCCTTCCTGAGGGAATGGAGCTGCTCCAGGCTTGTGGTTTGCCTGGGCCTACCGTCCTGTTTATTTTCCTTTGACCTCAAGGTCCGGCTCCAGACCAAGGAATTTGAGGTCTTATTGTTTGGATCTTAACAGGTTTTCATTTGAAAAGTGGGGTCTGACTTTGTAAATTAGCAGAGGATTCCGATTTCTCTGAAAGTGTTCTCGGCCTTTAGCTCTGACAATTGCCATCATCGTCATCATTATTGTTGTAAGACCATCCAAGATGTGACGATGATCCAAGGTTGCCAACACGGTATATCCCAACACACAAACCCACAAATCTGTGAAACTGTTAAATTGGCCAAAAGCTTATCTGCCTACAAAATTATTTACTGCTTAATGAGAGCTCAGTGGCGCAGTCCGTTTGAGCGACAAGCTTCCCAGAAGGATTCAAAATCGGTGTTATTGCTGTTTTTAAAAAAGAGCAATAATCAGTGCGTGGCTCCCAGGTAAAGGATACAGAGTGGCGGCCCCGGGTGTCCTCCCAGAGAGGCCTTTGTGGTTTCTTCGGCAGAGAGGAGCAGAGGGCTCCCTCAGAGTGTTTTCTAGAAGAGGGTCCTCCACTTTCATTTTTAGAGGGTAGGTTTTACCAGAAGTGGGGCAGAGCTGCATCTGATGGGTACCTCCCTGGGTGGCAGGCTGAGGAGATGTGGGTAGGTGTGCCCCGTGACACCTTGCTGGCAGAGCCCCAGCCGCCCCCATGGGTGGGCTGCCTACAGTCTGTTTCCACGCCAGAAGTTTCCACCCAGGGTCGTGTAGCACTGACCGTCTCCACCAGGGGCTCAAGGTCCTGACCCTTCCCAGAGCCACAGTTCTGCCCTGTCCTTTTCCAACTTCCTCCTCCCTTGCTGCCTGGGAGCCATTTTCTCATTATCTGGATCTGAGCCCCCACCAAGGCCGGTGACTGCCTTTGGTTGGTGGGCTATTCTGAGTGTTAGAAGACCCCACGCCCACCCCAGTGTCGTTGCTCTTCGGGCCATCGCCTGATATATAAGCCGAATGTTCCCTTTCTCATCCCTCCATCCTGTACCCTCTCTCCGCGTTCAATGGCGTTGACCCCCCAGGCAGTCTCACATAAGGGCAGAGAAAGAGTTAAAAGTAACTCATGTGAAGGGTTTGAGGGTTGTGGTCAGAGCAGGAAGATGCTTGAGAAATAGAAATCAGATGCCTTCTACGGAATGCCAGGCCTGGATTTGTCGTAGACAATTAAACAGCTTTATTTATTTTCTGCTCTTTGTGAATATGTCAGTATCAATATCCAAATACCTGGCTCTTACCTCTTAGAAACCGCAGCACACCAGCTCTCATGTATTGATGATCGGCAAAACTTCAGTTTCTCAGCACCCACCATGGCGTGAGGGAATTTGAGAAAGCTCTGGAAAGCTCTGCTTCACATAGGTCCCGGGGATAGGGGAGGCATCTAGTTCAGTGATAACATTTTTGTCTGGCCCACGTGGAATCTTGGAATTTAGTTATACCCACTCCCTTAAGGGCCAGACATTGTCATTTAAAAAAAAAAAAAAAAAGGAAAAGGAAAATCTGTCACTGAGTTCTGTTGCTTCTTCCACAGGACAGCTCATCTGTCATCCAGTTTATGACCCGCGCCAAGGTCAAGGTGGACCCTGCCCTGAGGGTGGTGGAGATAGCCAATGGGAACCCAGAAGAGATGATGGTGAGTCAGCCACGCCTGGAATCTGGGTGGTGTGGTGCTGGAATTCGAGGGTAAAGATGGTCTCTGGGCCAAGATGTCAGCTTTGTGGTAGACCCAAGACCAGGCCTGCCTTGGCCTCCAGGCCTGCATGGAGAGCTTCTGTGGTCTGCTCCTGTGATAGCCTTGTTCTTCACGGTGCCACCATTATGTGAAAGCTCCCTGCTATGACCCGCCAAAGGAAAAATAGTCTGGAAGCACCCTTGACAGGGCTTGGAGTTCCACTCTGAAAGCCAAGACGATTTTTATCTTTCTCAGACCTTTCCCTGAAATCTCTTCTGCCTCCCCAATCACATTGCTCCATGGATAAACACTGGGTGTTTTAAAAACAAGTTGTTTGAATAACTTGAAAGAGGTCACATCTAGGTTTCCAAGCCCTAGAACTTTCTTTCATTCTCTAAGCCCTTGTCCTTTGTAAAGTGCCATTGGGAGGCAGGCCTCAGAGACACAGGAAGGCGTAGCAGCCGGGAGGCTTGGACGTGGAGGTGTGGGAGAGGCTGGAGGAGAAGTGTGGCCTTGGGATTTTACTGCCCTTTACTGATTTACAGGGTGGGGATGGGAGGCACGTCCCTGACACCCACACTGAGATGCTAGCAGAGAGAAAGAGGACACAGCAGCCTGTGAACTGTTTTTGCCACTGAGCTAGTGCCAGTGACGCTACCTTTTGGTACCCCTTCCCTGGAATTCACCTTCTCTCGGGGGACTCTTGGAAGAGTCCATGTTGCTATGACAAATTTACCAATGTGATAAATTCATAGAGATTATGTACCTACAAAGAGAAAGTGGTTAACTTATTTCCCGTCGATAATGGAAATACCACGCATCTAAAGGTTAGGATGGGGAGCAGACTGAAGCCCGCTCTTATGAGGCCCTAAAAAAATAAGTCTCTGGGGACCACCACGAAACCTCAGTCCCGCTGCTGTGTGTGGTGAGCAGGAGATGAGCATTGGCTGGTCCAGCATGAATGTGGATCTGTGAGGTGGGGAGGGGTGTGAGAGCCACACCGGGACCTGTCTCAGTGCTGGGAAGGACTATCAGACGCAGAGCTTGACTCCTCTGTTCCCACTGAGGAACTGGCCAGCCGCTCATTTTAATAACAGAAACCGAATGGGATGCCAAGGAAAGGCACTGGCATCTCTCATCCTCGAGGGTGAGTTTTGCTGGAGGTCAGATATTCGGAGCTGGCGTTGGCCGTTCCCTCCCTGCCTTTTGGCCATTGCACTGCTAATTCGGACCCTCACCTGGGAAGTGAAGGAGAATGTGATTCATCGCTCATGGTCATCGCTCTGGTTAAAAAGACTTCCAGAATGCAGTCCATGCCCAACAGGGAGGTTTGGAACGTTGGGGTAGACCACAGTGTTCCCAATTAAGAGCTAGTGGATGTAATTTAGCAGGTTTTCTACAGGTAGAATTCCTTGTGTAGATGAAAAAAGAAAAAAAAAATCACCGGGCACATTGCCTTGGCTGAGAACATGGAGCTGTGGGATCCAGGAAGACATTGCTTAACATCCCATTGTCAGCTTCTGAGTCATCTGTACACCCCCAAAATACCACTTCCATTAATTACTGTTTCACTTTGAGCACTGTGGTGATATTTCCATTATCAAGAATTCTTTGGAAGAAGCTCTCATTTCCACTGATTTTTCTTTAGCACCCAGCCATCAAAATCCTACAACGTACCCTTATCCCTCCTTTCCGGGACTTTGCCTTTTCAACCCATGAGCTAAGATGAAGTCCTACAATCTGTTCTCAACTTTCCTGGCAGGGGGGAAAAAAGTCTTTTCTGAGTAGGAAGGTTTGCTTTTTTAGAACAAACACGTTCTTCCCTGCGTGAGTCTTCTGAATGCCTGGCTTTCTGTCAGCTGTCTATTTGAGGGGAAATTTCCATGGAGGATAGCCACTAAATTTAAACCAGGCAAAATTTCACAAGATTGTAGAATAGGTACCACATTTTGAGGGCCTTGGAACGAACAGGAAGTGTACGGAGCAGGTTGTGGGCAAGGAAAGGAAACAATCCTATCTGTAACCACCTAATGTGTCCCCGGTGGTCAATTTCATCAACAGAAACATCCCCTGATTTTCCTGGGACCCTTGGAATCTTTTGTTTTTATGCTATGGTCTGAGTAGTGCTTGACAAAAGCATTTGGGTGAAAAACTAGAAATACGTAATAGATTCTTAAAGCGTCTGCCCTGATATTCATAAATAGGTCTGGGAGTACTTTTCTGGGTCAGGTGTTAGCATTTGTCCAAGACCAACCCCACCAAGCGCCCCTGGTTGTGTGCAGATTCACACGTGAGAGTTCCAGGCGAGACCGGTGGGGTGGCATTCCGTACCGCTTTCCAGGGGCCAAGAATATGCTGAATTTCCTATTCTTATTCAACCCAACCCAACTTTTCAGGGAGAGTTGCCAACGACCAGGGCTAAAAATTCCCCCAGGGCCAACCAAAAATCTAGACAATTGGCTTTGCCACTGCGAACCACCAACCCCAGCTCCCTTCTCAGGCTGGATGAGAAGCTTGTAGGAATTACAGAGCAAACCTATTTTCTTGATATTTTCAAGTAGCAGAAAATATGATACATACATAAATCCCCAGGTGAATACGTCATTGCCAGGTGGGTTGGGTAGGGGCTGAGATCTTAGGAGCCAGCAGGAGGGACTGGTACTGTCATTTCGGCAGAATTGGAATGGGTTCAAAGGCTATCTGGTGGCTCTCAGCATCGCCGGGAAGGCTGGAGAACCAGACTGGAGACAGGACAGGAGTTGAGACACCCAAGGAGCCAGGATCCCCAGGCTCAGTCCGGCTATAGGAAGAGCCTGATGTAGTGCCCTGGACACAGCTGTCCCTACCTGGCATCTCTGGGCCTCTTGCTGAGTCAGGCAGGAGCCTCTCGCTGGCTGAGGTTCAGTCCCTGTCTCAGGGAGACCACACCCCAGGGAGAGCAGGTCACGGGCACTTGGGCCTCAGCATTGCCCTGAGACTGACACAGAGTAGGATTCCCCAGCACTGGACGCGGGGTCATAACAGGACTACTAAAAAGTGACAAATGCTTCTCTAATCTTGAGGGTCAGCATTGGACCAGCTAAGCCCTGGCTTTTCTTAGAGCGCCTGTCAGAGCCAGAGTCCTCGTTCAGTCACTCAATCATTTAGACCACTTCGTTGGGCAAGCATTGCGGCCTTGGTGAGAAAATGAGAAAATCTTTGTCCAAAAATTGTTAAGGAGTGTTTGTACTCTTTGCCTTTTTTTTTTTTTTTTTTAAAGAAATAATGTGCTTGAATCAGCACTGTTTCCTTGCCTATTGAACAGAGCAAATGTTTGGGGCCCTCCACCTTCTGCCACGGTGTATGGGGACCGTAGGTGCACACTAGCATTCACCTCCCTCGTGCAGCCTGCTGCCATCAGCATCCCTCCCGCAGAAGGGAAGATGGGTCAGAATTTTGGCAAGTGCCCAGAGATTCCCTCGTGCCTCCACCTCCCCACCCCAGATTAGAACTACTAAGCTTATTCCTCTTGTGAACAAAGGGCCTCTGACACTCGGGAAGAAGAAATGACTTGCCCAAGACCTCACAGTGACTGAGCCAAGAACAGTGCCCCAGACCCTTGACTCCCAGCCTGGTATTCCTTCCCCCTCCCCACTGCAGCCCGCCAGTCCCACGGGAAGGCGTTGAGCCTGCAGGGGTGAAAGGGCCTGGACAAATGCAAAGTATCCAGGAGGGAAAGGAAATCACTGATTCGTTTTAAAGTATCTCTGTTAAAACCACCCAGGTGGCCTTGGAGCCTGGCCAGCTCCTTCAGACTGGACCTGGCTGTCCTCACCCCAGAGGCGGCTTTCCCCTCTCGGTCTAATCAGACCCCAGAATGAAGCCTCAGGACTGCAGCCGTGCTTCCACTTCTAAGGAAAGCTGCCCTATTAAGCACTCATTGATGAGCACAGCAATTTTCTCCAAAGCCATTTCAGTTCAGTTCCCAGGCTTGGCCCCTTCGAGAAGTCATCCTCTGTGGAAATGGAGCATGGCATCTCCCCCTTGGGAGTGAGAAGAATCCAGATTCAAATCCATCTCCTTCACATCCTAGCTGTGTGACTCTGGATGTCAGGTTGGCTCTGCAAGCATCCATTTTCCCACCCACGAGACGGGAAAACTGCTTTCTACTTGCTAGAGACTTGTGCCTTTGTTCTGCACCCTACCATTGCCCCCCAGCTAAGACATAAGCCAGGGCATCTCAATCAGAGAGGCATCACCTAACGTGGTGAACAGAGGTGACTCCAAAAAATGCCACTTACGGTCCTTTCGTTGTGCTGCTTCCCGATACAAGCCTTGAACCTCAGATTACATTGAGATGTAGGATGAAGAAGAGAGTCATTGGAAGATCACCACAAGGCCCATCGCATACCATCATCCAAAGGTGGTCCTCCCCCTCATCCCCCACCCCCACAAGCGAGAATTCACTTGTAAGCATGAGGAATTGAGTAGTATCCCAGCACCGTCTGCCAGAACATGAGTCTTACTTCCTAATAGTCACCATTTGCATATTTACTTGATCAATACTTATTGCGGGCTTGCTAAGAGCCAGGTGCTGTAGTAGGCGCTGGGTTCAATAGGGAGCCAAGTAAACACGGTCCCCGCACTCCCAGAGCTGAATGAGAGGACAACAGATGGTAAACAGGGAAGCAAAGAGGATATCATTTCAAACTGGGGTTAGTTCTATGGGACTCACCTGCTTTCTATAAAGGGGGTCAGAGAATCTTTCTCCAAGGACATTGAGACCTAGAACTCGAGAAGGAATTTGCTGGCCAAGGATGGGGAGAAGCACCCCAGTTTGCCTGAAGACCCGAACAGCCCGCCAGGTTCACGACTCAGAGACCAGTGTGGCAAGAGCCTGGGGAACAGCACAGATATCCGTGGGGGGAATGTGGGCATGGCCACACCATGTCATGCCAGGGGGTGGTAGCAAAGGGAAGCCACCAAGAGCTCCTGTTTGACACAGGGAATGGCATGATCCAGGAGGCAGCTGACCCTTGAACAATGGGGGCAGGGGTCAGGTGCACCGACCCATCTGGCAGTTAGAAATCCACACATAATCTTTGTCTCTCCAAAAGCGTGATGACTAATAGCCCACTACTGACTGGAAGCCTTACTGATAACGTGAACAGTCTGTTACCATGCATTCGGTATGTTATCTGCATTACGTGCTATATTCGCACAATAAAGTCGTCTAGAGAAAAGAAAACGTTACTAAGAAACTCATAAGGGAGAGAAAATACATTTACAGCACTGTGCTGTATTTATCAAGAAAAAAATCAGCATGAAAGTGACCCATACAGTTCAAACCTGTGTTATTCAAGGGTCAGCTGTATGGCCTTTAAAAATCATGGGCTGCCGTGGTGTTGACGGATCGTAAGACGGAAAGGTGGACCTAAGAGGGCTAGTTAGAAGCTTGTGACAGTTACCTGGCAAGAGCTGATGGTGACAGAGGAGATGGAAGTGGGCAGGTAGATTTTGTCAGTGAGGAAGTAGCAATTTGTGCAGGTCACATGTAGGGAGAGCCTGTCCAAAAGGGTTGGGAGGGATTAAACAATATCTCGATGCAAAACTCCTTGCCTGGTGTGTCCACATGGGGGGCTCAGCTCATGGAGGCTCTCACTGCAGAAAGAGAGGGCCAAGGAGAGGATGAACACATGAAGAGTCAGCCTCTCCTTCTCCCAAATCCTCAAGAGTCTCAGTCAGTTTATCCCAATCCAGTGATGTCTGGTTTCATCATGACTGTCGTCATCATTGTTATTTTTGTAAACAACAAACCCACTAAATTGAATATGCTCTGGTTGAATCAGGGCTGGGGGACCTCAAGTTCCCCCAGTTTTTTATCTCCATTTCCTTTTTTTTTTTTTTTAAGGTTTCATTTATTTACTTGAGAAAGGGAGAAAGATCAAGCACAAGCAGAGGGGAGGGGCAAAGGGAGAGGAGAAGCAGACTCCCCACTGAGCAGGGAGCCCGATGCAGGACTTGAGCCCAGCACCCTGGGATCACGACCTGAGCCGAAGGCAGAAGTTTAACTGACGGAGCCACCCAGGTGCCCCTTTATTTCCATTTCCCTTGGTGGCCTCTGTATCCCTAGACTCTAGAGAGTTCTGTGTGAAAGGTTGTATTTTAGGACAGGGGTGCTGTCCAATCCATCCAGTTCTTTCACTAGACATGAGTTGAACCCCCAATAAGTGTGAACAAGAAACCTTTTTACCCTCCAGACTTCCACAGCACGCACACATACATGCGTGCACACAGCCATGCGTGCAGCACAGAATGGTTACGTGCTGAGAACGCCTTGCTGAAGAGGGGAGGACAGGCTGTGCGGAAGGAGGCATGACCCTGAACAGGCCCTGGAGGAGTTTTCTAAGGGCCAAGGAGAAAGGACAGGCATGCCACAGGAAGCTGCATGGGTCCTAGGCTAGACTCTCAAGAGGCAAACGTGAGACGAGTGTGTGAGCCCAGGAAAGGACTGAGATCATGGGATAGGGAAGACAAAGGGGAAGAGGAAGGATGAGACTTCAGGGGACCCTAGCCTCAGCCTGATGCTGTGGGGGACTCTGGAATACACAGACCACCCCAGAGTTTGTCCTCCTTGAAGCGAGGGAGCTGGCTTTCAGACCTGCTTGTCACTGGCTGAGGACTGTTTCAGGAAGAAGCTCAAGGTCCTTTGCCCTCTCCCAGCGTAACCTAGGGAAAGTGGCCTCAAAATCATGCCATCCACGGAATGTCCACTGTGCTCAATGACTTCGTTGTTTTAGATCTGTACATGTATGTTTAGTTCCTATGGTGTGCCGGCATTTGATGTGCTCAGCTCTGGTGACCCTCCGAACTAGCTATCATTACTCTCTTCTCCAACGGGGAAACTGAGGCTCCAGGAGGTGAAAAGACCTTTCAAGTTTGAGGTGCCACAGCTTGTCAGTCTAAGAGCCAGGATTGGCTGCCGGGTCGGCCTGTTTGCAAGTCCTGAGTCTTCCTTAATCCCGTGTCCCTCTACCCTGGGCCGGCCTGTGGCCTTGTGCCCACACACAATGGGAACACCATTCCCAGCAGGTGGTAGGGGTCACAGTAGCATGGATGGTAAGCAGCTGGCCCTTGGTCTTTAAGAGGGACCCTTGTCTCCGGTGGCCTGAGAAGCACATCATGTGCAGACTTAAGGGTCTGTTGATTTTGGAGCTCTTCCTGTTGTGGTCTGGGCCCTCACCAGATGCATGGCTTCTCCTCAGAATAGCCTGGAGGTCGACAAGCTGTCTGCTCCCCCTCCCTTTAAAGAGCAATCATGAGGATTATCCGCCGGAATGGATATACAACCTCTCAGCGCAGGGTCTGGAACTCAGTAAGTTCCCAACAAATGTGCCCCATTACTAAAGGAAATTAGCACTAGCCCATCTCATTCCCCCCGCATCTCCAAACAAAGCAAGGCTCCTCTGAACCCTGGCACCTGGCGGCCTCAGCGGCTCTGACATCTTGCATGTCCCAGCGTAGGCATACAGCCTCAGTCTCGCCAGATGTGTGGCTTATTTTCTGCTCCTGGACATCATCTCCCTAGGTCTCCCTGCTCCCCTGAGCTGCGCGCTTCCCAAAGGCTGTGTTCTGAGAGCAGTTTAAGACATGGTTGTGCCAGGAACATTTCTTCCAGCCCCCACAGCCGTCTCTCCGTCCTCCCTCCTCCACACCCTCACTGGTGATTAGATGTAATCAGAAGCAGGTGGAAATGTCATTTCATTGTCCCAGATGTTCTTCCCCATCCATGTTTTCTTGTACTCGAATTCCTTTTCTGGGAGACGGGTGTGAGGTTGACTGAAGAGAGCATCTGGCCACTGCGGTTGACCTTCAGCCGACCTGAGGTTGTTCAACCGTCTGAGGTTGAACCTCCTCCAGGGAGTCTCAGCACTGGCAGCCCTGGTCCAGCAGAGGCCTGGGCTGGGTGCTCCCCATTGTGGTCGTGTCCTCAGGCCTTCCAGAGACCTGAGCATTGCCGGCTATAACATGAGGCCTGTTTGCAGTGGTGGGAACATAAAAGTTTCTGGAAACACAGAAGGGAATCGAGCACCCTGGTTCTGTCTTGCCAGCTGCCTCAGACTGGCAGTCGGCTCCCAGTGGTCCCCTGACATCAGCTTGCCAGCCTCGGGTACCTCAGACTTTACAGCGGCAGGCAGGACACCCCGTATCTGGGCCGGCTATGGTCGCAGCCTGATGTCTGTCCTCCTCAAATCCTCTGTGGAGACAAACGCTCAGCCTCCTCCTTCTCCTCTGTATTCTTGGCTAACACCTATCATGTAAGCCCTCTGGCTTCAGTCCACAGCCGGCCGTGCCATCACCCATCCTTTCACTGCTCAGAACTTCTGTCTCTTGGCCTCCTGCCAGCCTCCTGCCAGCCTCCACCACCAGCCTCTCCCTCATCCTTAATATCTTTCCCTTTCTCCTCCCCTCCTTTCCTACCAGAAGCATTCACTTCCCAGTGCCACTTTTCCTGCAACCCTGCTCCCCGGGCTGTTTGTTCCTTGAACCCCTCCCCCACCGTGGGACGTTCTCCCTTCTAATCTACAGTTGTTCCTCTGCTAAGTGCTCCTGGCACATCGCAGGCCATGTCCTTCTCCACTGGTCAGAAACCTGCATCATAATCCCATTCCTCTTAACATAAGGCGTATGATTCTTAACACAGCCTCCAGCCCTTCCTAGCTCTCTAGCTGTATCTTGAACATCTTCCTTTGGCTTCTTGTCCATTCTGCTTGTCCCAAACCCACAGTCTTCTGGCCCTGTCCCACCCCTGCCAAGTGCACACCTGCCACGGGGGTTTTGCACACGCTCTCCTTCTCCTTAGAATGCTGCCCCTCCCCCTGCTTTTGACTCATCACCCTCAGCTCAGGCAGTTCTCCCCAGGAACTCTTTCTGACTTCCATCCCTATCCCAGAGTCTTCCATCACCATGAACCTCTCCCTTGGGGCACTTGCCAAAATTGTGATTTCACATTTATGTGTCTAACTGGTCAGGATTCTCTAAAAGCCAGAAGCTTTGTGAGCGCGAGGACTGCCTGCTCGATGCATCACAGAACCCCCACAGTGCCCGGCACGTGGCAGCTGCCACATAGACCTTTGTTAGTTGGATGGACGGTTGGATGGATGGATAGACAGAGAGGTGGATGTGGTGGATGGACAGATGGTTGCATGGACAGACGGGTGGGTGGGCAGATGGATGGATGCATGGCCAGAACTCCCCACCAAGAAATCACATTTGCAAATACATTTTTGAGATAGACAGGAAGCACACTCAGAGACTCAGGCTTCGAACCCTAGCCTCTGTTGCAGACTGAATCACCGTCATGCCTCATCTCATGCTCTAGCCAAGAGGACATTTATTAATGTGCACACATTAATTAATTTATTAATGTGTGCACTCACGAATCACATCGTGAATCACGATCCTGGTTTAGGCGACAGGAGGACATGCATCTGGAACCTTGTTCTGTAAAAATTCACAGGGTGCTGGAGTCCACCAGCAGGGAGATACATCATTGTCTGACAGAGCAAGAAGGACTTAAGGCTGGGACCGCCAAGTGTTTAGCTGTGATTTTAAAACTAAGTGTTGTGGAGCCAAGGGTTCCCTTGAGCCGGGTCCAGGCCTGCTGGCGCGGGGTAAGGAGGGACAGGTTTGCAAATGGGGAGCTGAGTAGGCTGGGCTCTGGCTGCCTACCTTCTTTACAACCAGAGAACCTCCACTTTTTTCCGCTTGTGACATTGGGATACCATGCTAGGTCTTCTCTGCTAAAAGAGGTCATTTCCTAAAGCTCAGAGAGGGAATGACTAATTCTGCCAAAAAGAGAGGCGGTGGGTCAGGCTTCTTGGAACGGAGATGTTGGAGCCCAGTCTCTCTCAATTTTTTTTTTTTTAAACCTGGCTTTGAAATGCTCAGTTAAGAAAAATTTTAATAGCAAAAAAAGTAGAAAAAAGAAAAAAATTTCCCGTTATACCAAAAAGCGCCTGTGTACTTTTGAAATGTCCTACCATTTTTTCTGCAAAGCTGATATGATCTAGACAGTAAATCGATATTCTCATTTTTTTCACTTGACGTTGTAAAATTTTCATTTTTCCCATGCTGTTATCATGTTTTCTGAAAGTACTTAAAACGTGGAAATCAGGCAAAAAGATGATTGCACATCCTTCCAATGGTAGACTGGAACATTCCCAGGGCCCCAGCCCAAACTCAGAGATGCAGAATCTGCATTGTAACCAGGTTCCTCATGTGGACCTTCGATTCACTAAAATCTGAGAAAAGGTTTAGCAGGGCTGCCTAACGCTCTAGGGCCTGGATTCTGTGAAGTTACAAGTTGATTGTAGAAGACTGATCAGTTATAAATGCCTTTTGCCAGTAAAGGTGAAAATGACTTCTCTCTCCGGCAGAAAATAAAATCCCAAAGGTTGTAGTTCAGCACCCTGTGGGCTACTACCCAGTTTTGCATCTGATTTTCACCATCCTTCTTTGAACTAGTTTCACCATCCCATTGATCCCCCTTCATAATGAATTAAATACGTCTTTAACAGTTGTTCACTCTGTATTTGTGGGAGAGGCATGTCTTCAGCTTGTTGAAAATTGTGCTTTGACAGCGCGATTTATTATCATCCTTTTGAATAGCTCTATGGAAGTCCACATCGTGATTAACCATAATTATATACTGACTTACCTGTTGCCCTGTTGTTGGGCGTTGGGGAAATCTCTGTTCTGTGTGAGGATAAATAATTGTGCAATGAACATCTTTGGAGGCAAAACTTTTTCTGTATTTTATATTTCTTTGCCTTTGAGTAAATTTTCAAGTACGGAATTAATGGACCAAAGGGTATGTACATTTTTAAGATGAGTAATATTGGAGTTTGCCAAGTGGACAAGAACTGAAGGTCATTCCAAGTGGCCTGAGCACGGGCCCCACAGACAAGTTGATGCAGACTAGCTAGGATGTGTATGGTTGCCCGGTGAGGGGCTGACAAGGCAGGAGGGAGACCAGACTGTAAAGCTCCTGGGCCCCTGGATGGTGTATTCACATCAGTATTGTAAGCAGAGAAGCATGAGAAAACCTGCATTTTACAAAGACACTCCTGACAGCAGGGGGGCCTCCCCAGGGCTCCCAAAATGATGCAGGGAATGCAGACCAGGAGCTGACCTGGGACAGAGACTGGGGACAGGACGGAAACAAGAAAACAGAGAGAAAAGATACATGGAAAGGTACAGGGGTTTGACTTGGGTCACTGGCTCATCAGTGGTGGAGACGAAGCCTCGGGGTCACTGTTTCTTGACTCCCAACCTCATCCCCGTCGTAGTCCAGCAGCTGTGCCTTCCTTTGGGGTCTTATCTGAGACGTGACTTCTTAAAACCACAGGACACTCTTGATTTTCTCCCCCAGATGGACTTTAATTAGAGTCTTGACGTGCAGGGACCATCTCTGCCAAAGCACAAGACACACATCCAAGAGGAGGAACAGCATTGCTAAAAATAAGGAAAGATTAAACACACATTCCAGGGAAGTGTCAGGGCACTCTTGCAGAATTTTCTAGACTAAACTGCAGTGGATACTCTTGACTGTGTCTGTATCCACAAAACCAGAGCTTTTTTGTGCAGCTTTGCCAGGATGCAGATTTTGGGCAGCGAGGGGCAGGCTGGGTCCCCAAGAAGCCTTTGGTGCTCTGAGAAGAGCTGGACTATGGCGGGCCCACGCTGCGCTCACGGCCTGCCTCAGCACCTTACTGTCAAGGAAGCTTTGCAGCCTTGTGTTACGTGACCAATCACCAGGCGCTTTCACAACACTGCCTGATTGTTCCCTTTAAAGCCGCCATTTCACAACTCGGGAAACTGAGAGCAGTACTTCGGTTGCCTGAAGTCATACCTGTTGGCCACAGTGCCTCAAGGCTCATCTGTACTAGACCCCGTGAGAGATTTTGAATGTGGGAGGTGGTTCAGTCCACAGCTTTTTAGGGGCAAGAACCCAAAGGCACACATCCGTCTTTAAAGACAGGAGACTCTAGCTGGACCAGATAGAAAGTAGTGGACGTATGATGACAGACTTCAGACCCCTTCTCTGGGCCTCTACCTCGCATCACCTTCAGGGCTGCTCCATGTCTGAAAACCCTCTTGGTGGCAGCCCCTAAAGGGAGAGGATGAATAAACAGATTGCAGTGGGTTCACACTGGGCAGTTCTCTACAGCAGTGAGCATAAACATGCTGGATGAGTCCCCCAGACACGACAGTGAGAGAAGGAAGCCAGACACAGGGGCCTCCTCGTGGCTCAGTCGGTGAAGCATCTGCCTTCGGCTCGGGTCATGATCCTGGGGTCCTGGGATCGAGCCCCACATGGGGCGCTCTGCTCCTCAGGGTGCCTGCTTCTCCCTCTGCCTCTCCTCCTGCTTATGCTCTCTCTCCCAAATAAGTACGTAAAATCTTTAAAAAAAAAAAAAAAAAAAAAAAGAAGAAGAAGAAGAAGAAGATGAAGAAGGAGAAGCCAGACACAGGAGTTCACACTGTGCCGTCCCAGATGTACTGAGGAGAGAAGGAGGTGCAGCTAATGTAGGTCCTGAGAAGTCAGGCTCCTGGTTATGCTTGATGTGGGTGTTAGCAGGAAGGGGGTACAAAGCGGGCATCTGGGGGGACTGGACATGTTCTCTTTCTTATTCTGGGTGCTGATTACACGTGCATTTAGCATGCAATATATAAAAATTTAATGAGCTGTGCCTTGGGTTGTGTTCTCTTTTCTCTTTGCATCTTAGACATCAATAAATGTTTTTTTTTTTTTTAATTAAAGAGTAGCCAAGCATGCATAACCTCAAAAATACCTTCCTGCCAATACTGATGGAAAAATCTCCTTCCGTTTGTCAAGGATGGGCTCTCCCAGATGTTAGACTCAGGACCCTGTGTGCATTGTCCCCTTGAATTTCCTAGGGAGGTGCTGTTTTACCTCTAGTTTGCAGATGAGAGAAATGAGGCTCAGAGAGGGAAAGTACCTTGCCCAAGGTCACACAGCCAGTGAGTATGTGCCTCAAGGTGGCCTCCTCTCCATTCCCAGAATGACTACTATGTGTGTAGGCAGCTTTCTTTCACTTGTCCCCATGCAGGAAGGGATGGTCTCTGCTCTGCCTGGTTTTCCTGGAGATAATGTTTTGGATTTAGGGTCTGTAGGTGTGACCGTGGCAGCTCTTCTGCATCCTGAATGACCATCCAGCCCCTCCCACTGCACACACCTGCCCTCCTACCAGAGCTGTGGGGATGGACGCAGTGAGATCGAGATGCTCACACTTGGCTTTCCTTATCATCAGGGCACAGCCGAGAAATGGTCCATTTAACCAAGGGCTAGTCTGTAAGAAGAGCCACCATCAGCTAGGCACTCTGTGGTGTGATGGTGACAAGCTCAGATTTGGGGGGTTGGGGTTTGCTAGACCTGAGTTCAAATCTTGACTTAAGCAACACGGACCAGAGCAAAAGGCTTGTCCTCTCTGGGCCTCCATGGTCCCCGTCTATAAAGCAGGTGTTGAAGCCCTCTTGGGGTGGTTGTGTGAACTAGACAAGAGATGGCAAGAAAACCATCAAGCCTGACACAGAGGACCATTTGGGAAGAATTTGAGAGCTGGGAGCAAGGCTCTAAAAGGAGACATAAACAGTGCTGGTCACTGAAAGTCAGTATTGGGCCCCATCACCCCGTGTGGTTTGGGGGTATGGGGCAGGACAACGGGCTCCTAGGGTAAGTGAGGCTTCTCGGCAAAGGCAGAGCCTCCAAGAGCCTCTGGCGTCCAGCTGGCTTTAGATGGCTTTCCCCCAAGGAGGGGATGACCCAGCTTGGACAAAGACCTGGGGGGGTGGGGGGGCCAGCCAGGCAGCCAAAGGAAACAATGACTGCCCAGCATGCAATTTTCCGTCTGTTTTGCAGCAAGCTCGAGTGGACAGTGCATGATAGGGAAGGTTACTGAACAGCGAGGACACAATGGTTGCTTTGAATTCTACAAAACCAGACTCTACCATGACCATTGAGGCTAAAACAGAGCCAAAGGGTACAGTTAGTGTTAATACGTGTTGAGCAATCAGTTCTCTGGCAGGGGGGCAGGAGGCCCTAACTCCTCTGCCAGCTTTTGCAGTGTAAATCCTTATACATGGCCCATTTCAGGCCACCACTGCTGTGTCACCAGATGTGGAATGAGGCAAAGAAGCACCCAGTTGACTCTTGCAGGTCGATGGCTAGGTCCGGTGCACCGCTGAGTTTCCAGAAAACTTGGGGAAACTGGCCTCCCTGTGGCATGGGCCAGGATTGCATATGGCTCCCGTGGAGACCCAGAGCCCAGCGCTTCAGGAGGCAGGGCCTGCTGTGTGTGAAGCCATGAGACCCGAGACAGATGGTGTCCTGGCCCCAGTGGAGCAACAGTCTGTCAGGCAATTGGCATTGACCAAATGATTGTCCTAAGCTACCTGTGAGGTGAACCCTTGGGAAGAGTAGAGTCTTACACGGAGAGCATGCCCACGCCCTTCATTGCAAAACCGTAATGAAAGGGAGACCGTCATTGCCCAAATCAAGAACGGACTGCGTCCTCTGAGATCCTTACCACGTGATATTGAAGTCAGGCTTGTTGTTGTGACAACCCTTTCCAGAACTGGGACTTGGATTTCAAGGGCCTTTTCCGATTCTGTCAAAAATCCATCAGCCTACAAGCAGAAAAGCGCTGAACCAAAATCCCGGCTTTGGTCACAACAGTCTGGACAGATCTGTGCTTCCCTCCAGACGTCAAGCCCTGGCCAGGCTCTGTCATGCTCTCAGTACTTCTATCTGAGAATCATCCCCACTTCTGCTTTGCCTCCTAGGTGGTCTTCGAAGCCTTGCACAACCTGGAGCCTCGGGGCTATGTGGTGGGCTGGATCATTGCCATCAGTTTGCTGGTGGGAATCCTCATCTTCCTGCTGCTGGCTGTTCTGCTCTGGAAGGTGAGTGGGGTGATCGCGGGGCCCTATGGAGCCCCCACGCGGGGATACCCAGCCCTCCGCCTCACCAGAGGGGGAGCTCTTGGAAGAAGTGTCCGGTTAGAACTTCCTCCACAGTGCAGGTACAGTGGAGGGAGGACAGGGTCCCCTGCAGGCGCCAGTGGAATCTTGGCTCCTCTTGAGGCCATTCACTGCCTAGGCTGGACCTTTAAAAGGACAGCAAACGTCTCAGCCCTTGTCTGTTCTTACCTTTCTTGCCGCTCCTAACAGGGCCTGATGCCACAACAGAAGCCTGAAGAGGAACAGCGGGGCTTGGGGTGGCTCACCATTTACTTTATAAAACAGACACATGCAAGCAAATGGATTGCAGAACAATTCTTTGTTCTTTACCCATGTGGAATAGGAAAATGATTTCTGCCCCCAAAGAGTCAGTACATTCTCCCAACCCTTGTAGGTGAGCCAAGGGATAGATTTGCCCCGCCTCCTTCCCCAAGGAACACCTGCCCATCCTTCTTGCCTCCTGTCACTTTCTCGAAAAGGGGCATGTCCTCACCTTATGGTTTCTTTGCCTCACACTCTCAGAGATCTGGAGCCCCTTTACTTCAGAGCCTCTCTATTCATCAGTAACAACCTCACAGTCAGTATCTAACGAAGGTGCGTCTCTTCCTCTGGATAGTAGTTTTCCAGATGAGGGGAGCCTCTGGCTGCTCTAGTGTCTCCTAGAATAGCACCAGGGACCCCAGCTGGGGCTTGCTGCCGCCACAGCTCTGCTTTTCCAGGGCTCCTTTCCGGCTTCAGATGCAGGTGGAAATGGCCTCTTACCTCATTGTGGACAGATGCTTTAGATTCAAATAATCAGCTGCTTTGGGGTTACAAAATAATTTGTATTCATCCATCAGACCTTGTAACATGTCAGTGAGAAAGAAAAAAAAGTTGTAAAACACTCAGGAGTCCACATCCCAGAATAACCATGATGAGCAGCACTGTCTCTTCTTGACCTTCCTCACTGCGTAAAGACGTAGCTCAAGCACTCTCCTGGGACCTACTTACGTTTGACTAGGATGTTGAATTTTCCAGTAATGTCCTCGATATATTTTGAGGTACAAGACCTCTAAAGTCAAAACTGTGGGTCCAATTTTTAATTCTGAAAAAAAAAAGCTTAATAAATATACTTTTATCCAAGAAGTCTAGAAACAGGAAAAACAGTGTTTTTATTACACGTTTTTTAGACTCACAATCGGACTCGTTTCTTTGAACTTAGAGCTACGTCACCTGAAAGAGTGTTTAGAGGTTTCATGGAAAATACATTGAGTTACATGACTTGAAGATAAGTTTATCTTATGTTCCCATGCTTTTCATTCCATGTACCCTTTCTTCCCCGAACACAGTGCTGTGAGCATCTTTCCATGTCATTAAAAACCCCCTGTCTGCGCGGTCATGAGGCTACACAGTCTGCCCTCACTCGTCCAACGCCAACACGGGCATTTAGGTGGTTCCTGGTTTCATACCTCCTTTAACGGTGCCACAGTGAATATCCTCAGAGCCAAATATTTGCACAAATTCTTCATTATGTGCTTAAGACAAACCCTACGAACGGAATTGCCAAGTCAAAGGAAGCGCACACTGTAAGCCTTTGATTACATGCCGCAAATTGCCCCTAAAAAGGTTATACCGATTTACCCGCCCACAAGCACTGCATCAAAAGTGTCCACTTCCCTATATATTTGCCAGAAGTGGATATTACCTTTAAAAAAAAAATCTGCCTGTTTGTCGTTTGTTTCATCTTGGTGGCCAGATAGGTCGTCAGCTACCCCACCATCCTCCAACTCCTTCCTGCCTGGACCACCTCTGGTCTGTGCATAGAGAACAAAGCCAATTCAGTGCTTGGGATCTGAGAAGACAGAAGGGGCTTTGGTTGGTTGCACGGGGTGGCGGGGTGTATTTCTTCCTTCTGCCTTTGTCTGGGCTTATTGGATGAGAGGAAATACTCCAAGGCTGGGTGCGTGAGACCAGATGGGGACATAGAGTGGGGAGTGTGGTGGCCGTGCCCCATTCCTGTTTGTGATGAGCGTGCCCTCCTCCTGGCCACTGACCTGGGCTCTGCCACCCAAGGGTGTGTCCCAACACTGTGCACAGGCTCTTTCTTCCTTCCTACCTAGCTTTGCTTCCGCTGTGTTTATTAAAGAATGCAGTTGCAGGAGATGGCTGTCATGGGGTGGCCAGGACCCAGATGTCACCCAGCTATATGGGATCCAGAGAGCCAAGACCCGAGAAGCAGACACCACCCTCTACCTCGGGCTGGGAGAGAGAGCAGAGTCATGGCAGCAGGTGGTGGCACTGACCCCCGACAAGTCTTGCCATTACCAATGAGGTGGAAGACGGTGGTCTGAAAACAGCTTTAAGGACACAGTTGAATGATATGCTGTGGGCTCAAAACCACTTTGCTCAGCATCCAAAAGCAATATTTCATTTCAGCTCACATCTACTGAACACTTGCTTTGAACCAAACACTGGGTAGTAGCTGGATACAACGATGATTGTGCCTCCTCCCTGCCCTTGAACACTTCCCCACGTGGCACGCAGACCTATAAACATAATAGAGGGAGATGAGTGTGCACAAGCTTCTGTGGAAGCTGGGAAGAAGGTACCGTTAATCCCTCACCCCAAGGGGGATGGAAAGGCCACAGAGTACCATGTGGGAGGTGAGAGCAGTGCTCTGCCAGCTGAGGGCTGTGCACTAGAACATGGCTGCATGCTTGCCAGGGTGAGGCCTAGGAGAGTCGCCCTCTCTGACCCTCCGTTTCCTCCTCAGTAAAACAGAGACCCTTACCTCTAGCTTGAGGTATAGAAAAGACACAGGCAAAATGCTTACTTGGCCCTGAGCTTAACACAGAGAAGCACCTGAGAGAAGTCAGAGAACATTTCGTAAATGAGATGGATATTCCCTCCTGATGAAGGGGAGGTGAGAAAGTGAGCAGGTTGTGGAGAGGCGTGTCCCAGGCGGGCAGCGGCCTGCAGCAGGATTGTCTGCCTTGGCCGTGGCAGCACCTGCTGCCCCGGGGACAGGGGAGGCGTGGGGGGGTCTGGAGGCAGAGCAGTGGGTGGCCAGGTCTGTTCAGGAGAGAGAACTGGGGACAGTTTGGGGGCTAGGGCAGTTGCCCCGGGGGTTGGGGAGGGGAGCAAATGAGAGCAGGCAGGGCTTGGTGGCCGGTTGGACTGAGGAGGTCCGAAGGCATGGAAGTAGCAGTGCTTTGCTGTTTTTAGCTGCGACGATAGATGGTTTCCCTTAGCCAAAGTAAGGAAGGCAGGATTTGAAGTCATTTTGGAGAAAGAGTTGCTTGGTGTGAGGCATTCTGGGTGTGTGGTGCCTATAGGAGACTAGACTGGGCTTGGGTCACTCCCAGTCGCCCTCACCCAGCAGGGGGAAGGTCAGCAGAAGGACATTCTTGTCCCCTAACTGGTCTGGCCATCTTTCCCTTCAGTTTCCAGGGCTGAACATACTTATCTCAGACTTCACCAAGGCCCTTTCTTTCAGTTGCAAAAACAAACAAACAAATGAAAACAGAAATCCATTCACAGCCGCTTAAGCAAGAAAGAGAATTCTAGGGATGCAAGGGTACGCCTAGACCCCAAAGGAAACATGTACATGCAGACCCAGAAAGCATCCAGAAACCAAGCCAGACAACCCCTCTTCCCCTCACTCCCTTGGTGCCACACAGCCCCTCACTGCTGCCCCTCTGCACACCTGCATTACGTTCTCCCAGAGCAGACCTGCCTCCCCACACTTCCTTCCACCCTCCTGAGAAGGACATCTCAGTGACTTCTAGCCCCAGTCCCAGGCTGACCAGCCACCTCTCATTCCCAGTTCTGCAAGTCTGGGTGAGAGAAGGTCCACCACTGTGACTGGAGGCAGGGGGTTGGGCCAAGTCGCATAAAAGGAGGAAGCTAGGTGGATACCCGAAAGGCATTCACTCCGGCAATGTTTCACGGTGGGTGGTGGACTGTTGCCCACGTTGTGGGCTTTGGTGTTGTACTACAGAGCCACTGCTACGTCACAAACCGCCCCCAAGTTGAATAGCTTCCAGCAGCCATTACATTATATCTTACAAACGCATGGTTCAGAAATCCAGGAAGGGTTTAGCTGCAGGATTCTTCTGCTCTCCAAGACATTGAGTGGGGCCCCTCAGTGACGTTTACCTGGTGGCTGGTCTTGTCTGGGGGACTCACACTGCTGGCACTTGGTGAGGATGGCTGGGAGGCCGGACTCTGCTGTGCAACCACTCTTTCTCCATGTAGACTCAGAACCTCCCCAGGGAAGGGTCTCTCTTCTTACATGATGGCTTAGGGCCCGAGAGAGCACGGTAGAAGTTGCTGGTTCTCTTAAAGGCTGGCCCGGAATTGGCCTAAACTCATTCCACCGTTCTCTGTTGGTCAGAGCAGTCACTTGCCAAGCCAGATGTGAGGTGGGAGCGGGGGTGGAAATAGGCCCCACGTCTTAATAGGAAGAGGGGCAAAGGGTCTGTGGTCACCTTCCATCTGCCGCCTTCACGTTGTCCAGAAAAGTGAGCAGACTCTTAATCTTTTCTTTTAAAGTCACTATTGTTTTAAAGTATCTGAAACCTTCTCCCTCATCCATAGCATCACAGGTAAAATCGCAGCTGAGCTCCTTTAGGGATAGGGAATAAAAGTAAACCTTAGTGCAACACTCATGTCCGCACGCAGCCTTCGGGGTAGGTAATCTCTTCAGGCAAGACTGCAAAGCAGAAAGGAGGTTGGCAAAGGAAGTTTCTTCGAGAAAAACCTCTCCTTTCTTAAATGGCTAAGAATGATGACTTTAGAGGAGGTTAGAAATGGCAAGCAAAATGTAGGATTATTTTTGAAGACCTGCGTATTCCTAAAACTTCACCTACAGAGCCCCTAGCCACTGAGATTCCTGTGTCTGCTACCTAAGAAGGGTGCCTTCCGTGTAGCGAGTGGAGATCTGATATATTGACAGTCCAGTGTGTATAAGTCTGTTGATTAGCTGGGCTAGAGGCCAGCTTGACATTTAACTACCATGGGAGGTCTTCACGGTTCAGGCTTGTTGCCACAGTTCATATATACTTCCCTCCCTCCCTGTCAAGGGGAAAGCCACGAAGTGGTACCCAGCTGCCCCTGCTGACTGGGACCTGCTTCACGGGGGCCTTTGAAGCCAAGGGAGCCCCTTACAAGTCCTCTGCCTTATGGAGCCCCATCTCCTGAAGGTCTCTTGAGAGTAGTCCCTGATCTTGCTACCTCGGTTGCTTGCCATTGCCTCGAGCTGCTGAGCCAAAAATAGTGGTTCCCGGGATTGTGCCACAGAGACACTGATCATTGTGTGGTGCTGAAGACAGAACAGAGCAGGTGGCCGTGCGGATGAATTCTGTGCCATGCAGGCCCGCGGGTCAGCACACTGGGCGCCTGGAGGATGGCTGGTGCCTTCCTCTAGTAGACAGCACCAGGTCCCTACAGGGGGACGGGCTCTGGGAAAAGGGACAGCGGTCAACCAAAGAGCCCTTACTCAGCCTGGAAGACCTCTGGGAAATGCGGCTAAGTGGCCGGCCATGGTGGCTAAGCCAAGTACCCACACTGGGAGAGGTGAGCAGGATGTGGCCGGATGAAGGTGCTGAACCACCATCCCCTGAGCCCGCCTGCCGGTCACCGTGGTGCTACTAATGTGCCCGTCGTCCGCTGATTGTCTCCAGTAGGAACCCCTTACAGGTCGGCAGATGCCTCTTCCAGAGTGGGACCCCAGGCTCTCCGCCTCCCACTCAGCCTCCCCGTCTGCCTCTGGGCAGACCCCAGGGCCTTCCCGAAGTTCCACCCGCTGGCATCCCAGGCACCGTCAGGCTTTGGCGACAGCAGGCTCTGGCTCAGGCACAAAATCCACAACCGGGGCCCCAAACTAACCAGACGCTTTTTCAAATACTGAAATGGATCCTAACCAGAGTTCCCAAAGCTGGGATGTTAGCAGACACTGGGAGCCATAATTTAAACTTTATGTGTGAGGATTACAGCAGCCTGCCAAGCCACCGCGCAGGAAGAAAACTTTGAAATGTGAAACTCTTTTAAAGGAGAACAAACCAAATGAGTTCCCCTCTCCTTGCCTTTAGCTCCTGACGGAGTTTGAAGTGGCCCGGGCCCGGGCCTCATGCCTCTTCACGACAATCAGAAAGGCCCGTTTATAGAAGAAGGTGTGATTGCCCCACAGGGCCAACAAACTTGTGTGGGACTCACATGTCAAGTCCTGCAGCCAGCCTCTGTCTGAGTCAGGTGACAAGAGAGTGAAGACACGGGGATGTTTTCCCTTTAGAAGAAAAAGCCTCATTTAGGGCCCCCCAACTTCTCTGAATGCCCCTCCCTCCTTCCCTCGGGCAGTTTGCCAAAACCCACGGGCCACCCCTCGGTGGAGGAGAAACATTCTGTGTCCTCCCCTTCCTCGTTCAACCGAGGAACCTTTCCCCTCCCACCTCTTTGCCCCTTTTGCAAGCTGAGATGCCTTGGGGAAAAGGGAGGTGCCACCACCCCGCCAGCCCCGTGCCCAGGCCCTTCCCAAAAAAGCTGGAACCCCCGGCTCTTCCCCTTCCCAAGCAGCGAGGAGGCAGGCCGTGGCAGGAAAGGGCGGCCTCGAACCCTCCGCTGGGCCTGTTCCAAGAGCCTGCTGCTTTAAAGCTGGCTTTGGGTTCGTGGTTTTTATTTGAGAGCATTTACTCCTGACCTCAAGCAGAAACACTTGAGAAAATAAATCTGTGAAATGGCTCAGAGAATGTGTAAGGTTTGGCAGCCCCTCCAGGGGTCACCGGGTTATCACCTTCCCTCCAGCCAGGCTGTGAGAACCCATCCTTGCTTCTCCTCCAGAGAATGAAGACACAGATATCCGTGCACATGTGTGTACACACACGCACAAACATCCTTCACACTGTCTCAATTAAAACCATGTGCCAGAGACACTCCGTGGGGACGTGTTTATGCTCAGAAGTAAATACTGGGCTGATGTTGTACAGTTGACATCTCAAGACAGAGACATGCTGTGTAAATACTCCAGTAACTGCAGAGACCTGTAAACACGAGGCCGCGAGTTAGTCCAAAGAAGGAGCGTGTCCGAGGTCCTTGGAACTGCTGCCCAGGAGGCCACCCAAGGGCCAGGAAGGCGGGGGTGGGGATGGAACAGGAGGCCAGACGCCGTGGAGTTGGGCAGCTAGTCCCTCACTCACCCTGAAAGGGGCGGGGAAGGAAGAGGCTGGTGCAGACCCCAGAGGGGTCTTCCTAGGCCTCAGGCCTCCCGCAATACCTCCTTAGTGAGGGTTCTTTAGAGGAGATCTGCTCTTCCCCTAGTTGTTTTCTGGCAGGTTTTCGATACAAGTTTACATCAGAAAGTTGTGTGAGTCTGTCAGGAGGACTCAGGGAACAGTTCTGTGGGGCTGCAGGCTCCTATCAGGACCCAGCAAAGACAAAAAGCAAGAAAGCACACTGCTACCCCTGTTTGCAGCTGAGCAAAGCTTGGCTTGAGTCTCTCCTCCTCTAGGGTTTCCATGAATGTTTCCTCCACTACAGATACAACAGTTATAAACAGAGCCTTTTGCCCCTCAAGTAGCAAGGCAAGCCCTGGAAGGTTCCAGAAAAAGTGCAGGACAACATGTACTCCATTGGATTGAAACTGAGTGCGTGGCTGCCGATGGTCCAGTTTATTAAACTCCTCACCGATCATTCCCAGTGGGCTCAGCTGGCAGCAAAAACAGGTTTGCCCAGCACATCTCAAAGGTTTTCCTGGAAGTAACAGTGAGGACTAATGGGAGTGAGAGTGTGTGCCAGAGAGAGAGGAGGACCTGCCGCATGGGTCTTTGAGGTCTCAGTTTATCTTTATTTTCAGAATTGTATGACTCTCTATGTTTTACGATATCTGTACTTCAATATAAAAATGGAAAATTCAGTTTACCCAAAATTTCCAAAAACTCTGAAAACAGCTGCAGTCCTGAGTTTACTTTGGGGACCAATATAAAAAGCTGTCACTGGGTTTCAGCTGAGGTTTCAGAATGCCTTCAGGCTCTGGGACACAGCCGGAAAATGACCTTCCCCGTGGTGCAGGAAGGAGGTAGTTGGAGCGTGAGCAGTAATCAGGACCCTGGGCTCCCTCTGCCACATCGGTCCTGAGTACTGGGCAAGCCTGTTGGGACACAGTTATGGTGGTCCGTTGCTCGGGAAACTCGGAGCCTGGGCTGTGGGTCCTATATCAAACGCCAGAACTCGGCTCTGAACAAAAGCACAAAGGTGATATTCTTTTTTACAGAAATGGAATTAGCTTGATCACGCAAGAAAGTGTATTAGTTTGACAGAACCCCCACTGGCCTATATGGCATCTTTGTGCAGACTACTAAACTGCAGCCCTTCGTCTAGAAACTTTACTTCCCTGTGTCAGAAAATTCGGAAAACCTGCTGCTGATTTTGTTTCATTGTGGGGGGGCGGGGGGGGGGGGGGGGGGGGAAACGACACTCTACTGCCATCTGGTGGAAGATAGTTGTAATGCATTTACATGTCCAGGATATCTGTGATGTGAGGGGCACCATCCCCTTTACAAGCAGTGCACAGCCTGCACTACTGTACCTAGCACTCACTAACCATGAGGGGGGACTGTGTTTTAAGAAATGGCCTTTGAGCTTCATAGACAGGGCAAACATCAGTGGCTCCAACCTTCCATAGAAGAGACTACACACAGGTTAGGTGGGACAAAGTGTTCTGAGATGCTGCGGTGCTGGAGCAGGGCACAGAGTTTGCAAGGCTGTTTCTGAGAGCAGCGTTCCAGTCATTCCAGAGGTGTGTGTATGGGGGAGGGTGTGTGTGATTCTTAGGACTAACGCTAACACTACTTGATAGAAAAGAGCTTGCTTCTAGATGCCCGCAGGAGACAATGGTGCCTTTCACAGCATTGGTAACAAGTGTCACTCTTAAACGTGAGCACATGCTAGCTACATGAGACAGGGAATCCAGGTACTCTAAGTCTTTGCTAGATGGTTTGCACACTCTATTTCAAATCCTGATGATGGCACAGCCATGAGAAAGTGAATCGACTTTTGTGCCGCTTGGAGATGAACAAGAGAAGTCTGTTCAGCAGGACAGGCACAGTGATGCTCCTTAGACCCAGAACCGTATCGGCTGTCCCTCTGCCTCTCTTCCCATGGGTGTTGATTCACTCAGTAAATCAGACCAAAAAGCATGGAGTACTGTATCAGCTACCTCATGCTGCATAACAAACCACCCCCAAAGTTTAATGGCTTAAAAGTGACAAACGTCCACGTAGCTCACAGGTCTGTGGGTGCGGCTGAGCTGAACAGGGGGGCTGTCTTGTCCCAGCTGGACGTGTCATGTGTGCACCTGCAGGTGGCTGGGGGGTTGGCTGGTCTAGGCGGGCCTCGGCTGGGTGCACTCTCCCTGAGATTGGACTTAGTCATATGGAGGCCAGGCAGGATCCTGAGGGAGCAAGCAGAAGCGTGCCAGGCCTCTTGAGGCCTACGTGTGGAACCGAATTGTCAGAACAAGTCGCAGTGCAGATTCAAGGTGGGGCGTCGGCCCCTTCCTCGGGCTGGGAACCACCACAGAGTCCTGCCGTAAAGGGCCTAGATGAGGGGAATGCAGGATGGAGGGCATTTTTGCCGTCTATCACTCCTGCCAAGTTCAGGGGATATGCTCAGCTCCGGCGACAAAACAGGCGAAATCCTACCTTCTGGGAGTCCTAAGACTTAAGACTAGTGGGAAAGAAAACGAGGGCACAGCTGAAATCCGGCTTGATTAGCACCACAGTAGAGATGAGTTACTTCTCTGGAACTGAGAATGCATAACGTGGGACCCGTGAAGCAGGCCACCCTCCGTGGGCAGAGTTCTGTGCTCCGGAATCTCATTCCCAGTCACAGCCAGCCTCAGCCTCATGATTATGTGAAGGTGCCTGTGACACATTTGTCCCGTCAACCACATCTATTTATCTTAACAGTATTCCAAGCAGTAATGCCTTAGACCTTTCCAGTAAGGCGAGGGTTGCCCTTCTGACCTTCTGTCGGTGTCCTCTGAGGGCCTTTTTCCAGAATATCCAGCCCAAGCCCCTGTTCCACATTCTTTGCAGAGAAGGTGGTAGAAATTTAAGAAGGGAGAAAGTGGGGGGGTGGGGGAGGGGCGGGACGTGGAGGGCAGGCTCAGAAAATGGGGTTCTGGTGCGTGCCGAGAAGAAACCACCAGGGCTGCAGAACCTGGGAAGCCAGGGTCTGTCTGCAAAACTGCCCATGAGGAGGGATGCTCAGAACACAAGGCCCTCGCCAGTTGTTTGAAGAAAGCCTCCTCCTGGTCACTCAGACTGCACCCACCCCTTCCCTGACTCCACTCAAAGCGGACCCTCGGGGTTCTCCTGGCAACGTGGGTAGAAATGCTTCCTGACAGCCGTCTTGACAGTTCTCATCTTCAGCGAGGCCAGTCAGCCCCTTCTTGGGGATGGGGGGGACAGGGGGGCGGGGGGGGGGAGAGTTGTGACCATCCGGACTGTGGCTCAGCTCGGACTGAAGGAATTGGGGGAGATGTGTGCCCGAGAGCTGGGCTTGCGTGATGACCCCCCCAGCTCAGGGCTTACACTTGCTCTTGGCAACCCGCTGCAGACGTTTCTGGGGTGAGCTCTTCCTGGGTGGCACAGACCGGCCAACAGCAGACCGAACATGTATGGCTGTTGGAGTCCCTCCATTCAAGGGGGCTGACACAGGGGTTTGAGGGCGGGTAATTGATTCACAAGGTGACCCCAGGAAACACTGATCAGAGCAGGGAAGTGAGATAGGGAAGAGAAGGAAGCCAAGAAAGATGCTGTAACACCAGTTACCCCTGCCAGCATGTTCCACTGGGAAGCTAGTCATGTACCTGAGGGCTGTCATACCCAAGAAGAGAGGGAGCGAGAGTAACCCACAGCCAGTCATGTTTGAGGGCAGAGGCAGGAACGGATGTCTGACCTCAGAAACAGTGGCCAGTGAACAAAGGATGAGACATGCCTTGTCCCCCTGAGCATGGGAGAAGATCAGCTCTGGGCTGCAAAAATGGCTTACCGCCAGCAGTCAGTGAAGACCAGGTGAGAAGAGCTAGAAACTCGCCCTCCAGTATGTGAAAAACTGTAAGGCATCAGAGGGGAAGGCGTTTCCAGAACTAAGCTATAGCAAACTGCCATCCTGGATCCAGTGAGGTGCTAGATCTCGGGGAGTCCACACTTCTGGCTGGGGTGCAGGCAAGGCATGTCTCGTAGGTCTGCGAGAAAGATCTAGAGGGACAGCAAGGTAGACTGCAGACACTTTTACCAGCCGATTCTGGGAGAGCAGTATTTATCAATTACCCAACGACTAATGTCTCCCAGGATAATAATGGGTTTATCAAAAGCCAAATGAACTCAGGAAACGTCAAGTCCCTGAGTATCTTAGATCCTTTACTAAGGGTTTTATTAGACACTGACTGTTCTCCTGTGCCTTCCATAACTCTCAAAGGAAGAAAGAACGCAGCATTTCCTAACCTTATTTGACCACAAAACCTGTTTTGCTCCCAAATACATGTCTTTGAGTCATGGTCAGTAACCACGGTTCCCTGGCATACCATTTGGGAAACACGCCACAAGAAGCACTTTACAAGGAACAGTCAGTCATAAGATAGCCTGCAGGAAGTCCAAGCATTTGGAAGGTAGCACCACAAAAATGCTTTTCCTAAAGCAGTCTCATCCCAGGGGTTCTCCGAGCCCGCCCAGGTCTGTGAGTGTATCATCCCTCCTCCTCACCCAGGGGACCACCACTACTGATTCTCCAGCATTCTAACCTATCTTCTCCCCTCTCTGTCTTTCAGATGGGCTTCTTTCGCCGAAGGTACAAAGAAATCATTGAAGCTGAGAAAAACCGGAAAGAGAACGAAGATGGTTGGGACTGGGTCCAGAAAAACCAGTGACCTGCCACACCAGCCACATGACCCAGTCATTTCGCCTGTCGTCCTTGTTCTTTGTATCTTCCATATTTGGAAGAAAGAATCTTCTCCAGATTTTTCGGAGGCCCCACTGACGCTGTTCTCTTCCTCACGTTACCAAGCCCAGGAGCCAACCTGGGGCAGCCTCTCCGGCCAGGTCACAGGACTGGAGCCACCACCCGTTTCCTTTCAGAGATGAACTCCGAACTTGGGAAAAGTAAGCACCAGAGCTGAGCGATATTTATGGATGCAACGTGCGTGGTCAACCCTCAGGGGAAAACTGTTACCTAAAAGTATTTTTATAAATACAAGCCTTTTATACTGATTATGTCTTTATATTTGTATCAATGTTTTATTATTTCTATTAAATAGTTCTATAATTCACTCAAGCACTGATATCTGGCCTGAAAGCTTGGAAGGACATGTGCGTTCATACAAATTTTGAAGGATAAAAACCTGATCATACTTTGGAACTTGCTGTTACCAGAGACGTGTGGATAAAATAATCTGAAGAAACCTCGTGGGATGAATCCGCCAAGCTGTGGGGCTGCATGTGAGCTGTGGGGTTGCCGAGACCCCTGAGAAGATTCACCTCTTCATGGCCAGGAGTCAAGTTCAAAGTAATGTGCTAAAGAACTACAAGTGGTTTTTCATATGTAGCTTTCGTTGCGAGATTTCCAGCAGGCATTTGGATAGAAAAACCTGACCCTGGCACAGGTCCGCTCTCCATCACCTACACAGCAGACATCACACCCTCCTTCCACTTGGATTGATAGATGAGAGCTTGGAGCAAGGCCATTTGGTCATCTGGTAAACCTCAGAAGGGCATCTCATCCTGGACATCATGCGTCAGGGTCCACATACCACAAGGACTACATCGGACCCCACCAAGCCCAGACTTGTGTCTGAATGCCGTGATACGTGGCCTTTTCATCGAGTTCAGAGGTCTCCACTTTCCCTGCCATTCCTGCTGTCCCAGCTCATGGTGACTGCAGATCCCTTCCCAGAGATGACCATTCAACCTGTCCTTTGTTTTTAAAATAGGGTCTGAAGTGCCATTCCCAAAAAGCAGACTCTGATACAAGGATTTGTATGCAAGCAACCGATTAAGGGAGCGTCCCATGCCCAGGAGACAGCAGTAGGGGTGTGAGGGAAGCAGGACAGGAAAGGAGAGGAAACCAGGTGAGGGTGCCATTTCAGAGGACATCCCATGGAGGGCAGCTACAGCCTGATCCCGTGAGGAGCGGTCCCAAACTGAGGCAAGGAAGCTGAGCTTTCAAATTCTTGCACCCACAGGAGGTTTCAACGTCCCACTCTCGGTTCCTGCTGGCAGACTGGCTCCGATAGCCCAAAGGTGGTCCTCTAAAGGAGAGCTGGAAATGCACCCAGCCCCCACCCTCGGGGGACTTCCAGAAACAATGTGAAAGGAAGGATGCACAGGGATCTGGGCATAGCACTGACATGCGCCTTGCCCCCGAGTGTGCGAATGCTGAGTTGTGGCCTTCGGTTCCAGTCTCCCCATTTGACAGTGTGTATTATCAGACGCACTGCTGCCCGGTTTGGAGTGCAAGGTGATTTTCTTAAAGGGCGATGACACGACGGGTGTAGTGTGCTCAGCACTGCGCCTGGTCCATCGTGAACACTCAGTGACTGGGGCAGCTCTGGCTGCCGTCCCCACAAACCATCTGCCAAAAGAAAAAACACGTGGCTAAGAGCAGGGTCTGACAGAGTCCTCTTATTACGGCCCCTTATTACGGCCCATGGAGGCCCCCAGTACCTAACAAACGGCATCAAATGGGAATGAAACAAGAAAGATGAAGGATCTTTCTCACAGGGCTGCGTTTGCTGGAAACTAACATGTTGGGGTGTGAGAACATTGGTGCAAAAACACAGAACTCCACTCCAGAGAGGAGACAGATTTTCTGTGCCCGTATTCAGCTCATATTTGCAAAGACGTCTCATGCTGGGGCAGAATCAGGAGGATGCTGGACAGCTGTGAACCCGGCATGGAACATGAGTTTCTTTTCTTGCCTCATTACGCAGCTGACTCTGATGCAGGAAGATGGTGTATGTATTACGTGACCCCTCGTGGTGAATATGGGAAGAGATGGCCACGCCAGAGGGTCCGTGGCATGAATGAGGCAGGTCTTAGAATGAAGTCAGGGATGTTGCTCCTAACGGAGGGATGGAGGCAGAGAGGTAACTGCTGGGCAGATGCAGGCAAAGAAACCAGCCCTCAGAGTTCACCTGAGACTTCCCTCCAAAGTAGTAAGGGCAGCTTTGAGTGGGTCTTAGTCACTCATTTCGAGGATTCTTAGGGGCCCCTGCAGTGCATCATAAACGATGCATCTGCTGCAAGTTCCCCCGAGAACACTGCAGGCACATTTTGCCTGGAGAGCCAGACCTCCCTGCAAGAGGAGTGCGGAGTGTGGATTCCTTTAGGAGACCCCGCGTGTAGCTTTCCTGCGATGGATTCTCGTTCACCGTGTCACGCTGTCCTTTCATAAACCCCCTGAAGATTCTCCAGTGGCAAGCCTGGATCAGCGCCATCAGCAGCTTCGGACAAACGCATCTATAGCCACTAACCAGCTTCCCACAAGGGAGGGCAGACGCACTGGGGGTGGGCTAGAGGGTGACCCACTCTGCTCCTGTGGGCAGTCTCGGAGCCAGGATCTCTTTGCCTCTGGTCCATTCCAAATAGTAGACCCACGTGAGTAGTCATATACTCAAGGAGATCACGAAGACTTCATAAGGCAGTTTAAAAAAAAAAAAAAAAAATGGCCTTGGCATCACCAGAAGCAAACTTTGGCAATGACTCCAGGAATCTGTCTGAGGAAGGCTGGTGCCTCTGTGTGTTAGAGGGGGCCGAGTAACAGGTGAGTCAACAGGGAACGCTTTAACACGGCAATGAAGCAGCCAAGCACACCGTGAGCCCGCTCTCTGCGGGGCATCTTACCAGCTCCACACAGCTCAGAAGCTCTCGGTAGGTTCTCCGGGGAAGCAGACAGGGTGAATGGCATCTGTGCATTACTCCTCCAGAATTTTCTTTTAAAAGTCTGTAGCACGTTCCAGTTTCTAACCTTCCCACTCGTACGGGTCCACTGTGGAATCCTATCAGATACTCTCTCTCACAGCTGCTGCCGCTTTTAGTTACGGATTCAGTATGGTTTTTGCTGTCAGAAATACGGAGACGGTTTTTAAATATGAAAAAGGACCTTGGTCAAAATTGAGGAAAATCTTGCCCTCTGTTCAAAAATGATTCTCTTCCGCTTCGTTGATAACGGGACTTATGAGTTGGGAACATCCGCACCGTGAGTGCTAGACCTGTCATCAAGAAGAGGCCATGAAGTTAGGAACAAGGAGGCACTAGAAGAAGGGAGTGGGTCCACTTTATGGGGACTGACAGGCACACATCAGGAATCTGCTCTTTCAGTCAGCTCTTCAGGAAAATTCCATCACCAGGAGGATTCCAAAGTCTGGTACCTGTTGTAGAAAATGCAATAGTCCTCCTTCACCGAGTCACGCATAGCCTACCAAAGGGATTAAAAGCAAACAGAAAACTAGCAGGAACATCTGGGACCTGTTTTCAATGGGGAAATATAAAAGATCCCCCATGATATGTGTGCTGTATGCCACCTGTTAAAACCCTAGCAGGGTCATTTTTTAAAGGTTATTCGACTATTATTTTTGAAAAAGGCATGATGGCCGGGGGAATGCAGTTACACATAAGTCATGTCGGAAATGTGCATCTGGTGAAACCTACTATCCCTGACTCAAACTTCCGGAATTTAGAGGCGCTTCAAAAGGACCGTCATGCAGGGAAAGGGCCCTGTAGAAGACAGAAGGCAGGCAGTGAGTGTCATTTCAGAAATGTTCCAATGGACAGGGGTTTCCGGGATGTTTTGTTCTGCTATTTAGAGGGGTGGTATACAGAGTGGAGAATATTTTCTGAAACGAAGAATGGCTGAAGGGAGGATACAGAGCCAGTAGGGCCAATATGAACCTTCTAGAATGTCTTCTGATTTTCAGCACATTAGGGGAATAATGGACAAATTTCCCATGTGATGCAATGCTTTATAGCACAATGATCTAGATTTCAGACTTTGTTAAGGTTTTTTTTTAAAAATTCTAATGTGCACGGTGTGATGGGCAGAGTGAGTTTAAAAGCTTTAAGAGTGATTAATTGCATGGCAGACACCCACGCTAACTTCACTTCCAGAACCTGACTGATGCATCCATATACATTTCCATTGAGGAATTTTGGTGGGAGGGGTGCTCCTCCTTACAAAGTCACATGTATTAAAGTCTATGCAGTCACTTCTAATTCACTTGCACTGTTTGGGAAATGCAGGTTTACAAAAATACACGTTTGGAATAAAAAATGGCTGCAAATGATTCAGGAGTTTGATCTGTGATTTCTTTGCTAATGCAGAACTTGAACCTTTCTAGAATGTTGAAGACGGGCTTTGAATGCAGTACTTCATGAGCATTGCAGAGCACATGCTGGTCTATCTAGTCGTGCACGAGCAAACCCTCAATGTGGCTGAACTCTCCTCCATCCTTGGCCACCATCCCTCAGCCACCACCTTCACCCACCTGCCCGGGGCCACACCCTGGGACCTTGACCTTAAGATAAAAGTGCCCAAATTTAATGGAGTGGATTCCTCATTGTTAGTAGACTGCTTCCACATGTTTCCACCAGTCACCAAGCATTTTCCCAGGAACTTTTTGGTAGCATCCTTACACGTTTACAAACATTGTGTTCTCTTAGATTTGTGATCTCCCTCTGTCTAGTTACGTCCCTGTTCTTACCGCAAGTGTTGTTCACTTGTGTGTTTTTCTCTTTTTCCCTCAGAGGAGACCAATAAAGATCTATCTGTTTTACCAGTCTTTTTCAAGAATAAGCCTTTGGCTGTCCCAATCAGATCTACTGGGTTTTGTTTTCTATTTCATTAATTACTGCCTTTATACTTGTTAAAATTGACTTTGCTGCCCTGTAGTTAAAATTCATGCACAAACACACCACACAGAAGGGGGTGTGAAAGATACACACCAACGGGTTAAACATGGTTGCCCTTAGGTAGATGGGAGTGTCAACGTTTTAGCTTGCTTTGTTGTTGTTGTTGTTGTTAACTGAATTTTAGTTTTCTACAATAAGCACGCATTTCTTTTGTCACAATGAAGCATATGCAAATTATTTTTTCAGTAAAATTACATCTGGGAAAGTGTGAGTTGCTAAGCCAAAAGAGATCCCAAATTGCAAGTCTAGAAAGGGAAGAGTTCTGTTTGCAACAAAGAGCACTGATGAGCCTGACTGCGAGGGCAGTGGTCCAGTGAGTAATTTCAAGCCTTTTAATTCCGGATGCTTCCCGGCTTCACAGGACCTGCCACCATCACTAATACTAATTAAGTACATTTCTCTAAGGTTGCCCAACCTGTTTCCTTAAGCCAGGAGAAGGTCTGGACAACCTCAAAAGAATCAAAAGGTACAAAATGAAGAGGAAGAAAAATCACCAATTAGTAATGCCAGCTCCCTTCAATTGATAGTTTTTTCAGTCCTTTTTTACAGTCCACCGGATTGCCTCTGATCTTTAAAGTCTGCCTGTTCAGCAGGTTACTGTGCTTAGTAATAGATGTAATGTAAGTGCTTACTTAGAGCTCTGCCTACGTTATCAGGCCAATTGGCAGCTATCCATCAGCAAAGCCGCCTGACCCTGAGATCACGTCTATTCATTCTATGCACACATCCGACTGAAGTGGGTAGGAGAGGGTTTCACCAGCTCTGGGCTGAATCCTGAAACCGTGCCATCTGGGCTTGCTGCCAGACTTCTGCTCTGCCTCCAAGTTTAGTCCAGATCATTTTATACTTTATTGAATATGATTCTTCTATAATTGAAAAAGATCCTAAAGGGGTGCCTGGGTGGCTCAGTCATTAAGTGTCTGCCTTTGGCTCAGGTCATGGTCCCAGGGTTCTGGGGTCAAGTCCCACATCGGGCTCCCTGCTCACCGTGAAGGCTGCTTCTCCCTCTCCCACTCCCCCTGCTTGTGTTCCTTCTCTCACTATCTCTCTCTGTGTGTCAAATAATTAAACTCTAAAAAAAAAAAGAAAGAAAGAAAGAAAGAAAAAGATCCTAAAAATTAAAACAAATCACAGCAAAGGTATAACTAGTACCCTCTGAAACCCCCCGATAGATGAAGAAACAGGGGGCACTTTTAAAAGTATTTCCAGGAAACCTTTCTTCTAAGAAATGACAGATTAAGAAAAATGAAATTCCCTCCAAATTGACAGCTATTCAGAACTCACCTTACCAGTTAAGAGAATATCTGGCTCCATATAATAGGGAAAAAGCCAGAATAACATTGGTTTGAACATGATAGAAGTATGTTCCTCTCTCACATTAAAGAAGACCAGGTCTGGGTCATCAAGTTCTCATAGAGCAGATTCATAGATATCAGGATAGAAACTCCTATCTTTCTAGGCATGTCGTTTCCATTCTTAAAGTTATTTCATGATTTCGGATGGCTACCAGGGTACCAGCCATCATGGCAACATTCCAAGCCAACAACAGAGGAGGAGGAGAAAATGGCACATGCCTCCTCCCTTTTAATTAGCCTTCCCAGAAGTTCCATACAACACTAACCAGGAATTAGTCATTAAAAAAATGTGCCTGCCCACAAAGGAAGATGGGGAGTGTATTATTAAGGAATAAGAGGAGTATACATAATTTTTTAAGATTTTTTTATTTTTAAGTAATCTCTACACCCAACATGGAGCTCCAACTCAGAACCCTGTGATCAAGGGTAACACGCTCTACCAACTGAGCCAGCCAGCGGAAGTCAATCACCGGACACTGAAGACAACTAACACTTGCCACCCACACCATGTATAAGATATGCAGAATATAACTGCCTTAAATCCTAAGTACATACCTTTTCAATCCCTAAGTTTGACTGGATGTGAGCAAAGGGAAAACCTTTATTTACGGTGGGGGTGGGAACCTCAGCTGCACAGAGTTGGTTAATCAACTTTATGCCCATACAAAATCTTTTTTTTAGGGACGCCTGGGTGGCTCAGTTGGTTGGGCGGCTGCCTTCGGCTCAGGTTGTGGTCCAGGCGTCCTGGGATCGAGTCCCACATCGGGCTCCTTGCTCATCAGGGAGCCTGCTTCTCCCTCTGCCTCTGCCTGCCATTCTGTCTGCCTGTGATTGCTCTCTCTCCCTCTCTCTCTCTGACAAATAATTAAATAATAAAATCTTTAAAAAAAAAAAAAAGAAAGAAAAAAAATCTTTTTTTTAAAGATTTTACTTATTTGACAGACAGAGATCACAAGCAGGCAGAGAAGCAGGCAGAGACAGGGAGAGGGGGAAGCAAGCTCCCCACTGAGCAGAGAGTCCGATGTGGAGCTCGATCCCAGGACCCTGAGATCATGACCTGAGCTGAAGGCAGAGGCTTTAACCCACTGAGCCACCCAGGAGCCCCTATGAAACCTTTTCTTGATTTGTGTCTTCTCTTTTACCCAGCCCACCGCATTTCCCTCTCTCCCAGAGGCACCAAGTCTGATGAATGGAACACATGGCCTTAGAAATATACCTGGTTTTATTTTGTGTGTTTCACTAAAGTAGTATTGAGCCTAAGAGCTCGTGCTGTGTTTTATTTTTTAAGGATGTACTCACATTGGCATGTTTATATACCTAGTTTCTTGTTTCTGGTTGCCAACACCTCATTCTACATTAAGTTTCCACTGCATTTTACTTCCCGAGCACTTCTGGAGGAGACCTTCGCTGCTTCCATGCCTGTGGAAAGGAACATCTTGTCCCATGGCCCCTCACGGACCTGAGCTAGAAACTCTCCTGCTATGGATTTCACAGACTACATCTTAAGTTGCTTACAGTTTCATTCTAGTGGAATGTGTTTGATGGCCATACACAGGCATCACTTGATATTCTTTTTTTTGAAGTACAATTAACATACAGACTTATATCAGGTTCAGATGTACAACATAATGATTCAACAATTCCATACATTACTCAGGGCTCACTATGGTAAGTGTAGCCACTATCTGTCAGCAATGTTGTTACAATTTTATTGATGGTATCTCTTATGCTGAACTTTTCATTTCCATGATTTCTTTTCTTTGTAGCTGGAAGTTTGTACCTCTTAATTCCTTTTATCTGTTTCACCCATCCCCCACCCATCCACCTCCCCTCTGGCAATCACCAGTGTGTTAAGAGTCTGTTGTTTGTTCCTTTGTTTTGTTTTTAGATTCCACAGGGAAGTGAAAACATATAGTATTTGTCTTTCTCTGTATGATTTATATCAGTGGGTATAATACCCTCTAAGTTCAGCCACTGTTGCAAATGGCAGAATCTCATTCTTTTTTATGGCTGAGTGATATCCCATTTTATAGACATACCATATCTTCTTTATAATTCATCTATGGATGATACACTTGGGTTGCTTCCCTCTCTTTGCTACTATAAATGATGCTGCAATAAACATAGGGTGCATGTATCTTTCCAAGTTAAATGTTTTCATTTTCTCTCGGTAAATAGTAATGGAATTACTGGATCATAGGTAATTCTATTTTTAATTTTTTAAGGCGGGGAGGAGGGACAGAGGAGGACAGAGAATCTTAAGGAGACTCTGCACTCAGCATGGAGCCTGGCGCAGGGCTCAATCTTACAATCCTGAGATTATGACCTGAGCAGAAATCAAGAGTTAGACGTTTAACCAACTGAGCCACCCAGGTGCCCCTCTATTTTTAATTTTTTTGAGGAAACTCCATATTGTTTTCCATAGGGGTTGTACCAATTTGCATTCCCACCAACTGTCCATGAGGGTTCCTACTCAGTGGTGAACAACTCAGATCTCTCTGTTCCCTCCTTATTCCCTGCAAAGGTAACTCTTCCCTGGGGGACTTGCAACATAAGAACCACAACATAAATTGCACACTCCAACGATTATGAATGGTACAGCTTCCTCGAGGGATCCTATATTTCAGGACAGGAAGCTCTAAGACACTATACATTTGTCATTAAAACATTTAGTAACTCCTTCTACAATAGAAACACTATTTTCCAGGCTTTTCTGAAATGTGATGACCGCCCATGGGCTCTCTATGTAAGAATTCCCCAGGATATTTGTAATATCAAATATCTATCAAGTTCTCATGCTGCGTCCAAACCTGTTGACATATGACATGTGAGATATACAGTAGAGAGGTGTGTTTGAGAAGATAAGCCCTTGATTTAGGCAGATCATGGGCCAACACCCAGCCAGAGAAAAGAGGAGCAGAGGGCCATACCAACCAGGTTGCTGAGAGACAGGTGACTGGCAGAAGAGAGCTCTGGTTATTGATGAGGCAGTGCCCTCCCCCCACTACCACTATCCCACCATGTACCAGAACTTGGTCTAAGGGACCTTAGAAAATAAGCTCACCTATAACCCCCAAGCCAGATGGATACAGGGAATCATGCAGCAGAATCATGATCATGCCTGAAGAGGGGATTCCAGAACGTTCAGTTGAATGAGTCTGGCTTACGTATAGATATTTGGGTATGGGGTCATTATGGCTTTGTCTGTGCTTTCATGAACAACAAGGTCTGGCAAACATCAGTTACATCTAGACTCTGAATCTTGGAATTGTCACCTACTCTGGAGATCAATCGTTATGGAAATTTTTTTCTTCAGCGTCCCCAAAATTACATTCCTCCACCTTCTGTCAAACATTCCATTCCATCCAAGGGAGCATTCATGTGATTTCTCCACCCCATTGGTCATCACTACCAGAACTTTGGGAGCTCCCTCTGTTTTCCCAGCACTCCCAGCCATCTGTCCCCAGCCTCCCCTTTTTTGAAAAATTGTGATAAAATACACATAATATACAGTTTACCATCTTCACCATTTTTAATGGTACAGTCAGTGGCATTGAGTACATCCGTGTTCTTTGGCAACCATCACCACCATCCCTCCACATAGCTCTTTTCATTATGGAAAACCAAAACTCTGTACCTGTTAAGCAGGTCCCATTCTCCCCTCCCCGCCCCAAACCCTAGCAGTCACCCTTCTACTTCCTGTCTCTAGGATTTTGACTATTCAAACTACCTCATGTAAGTGGGATAGTACAACATTGATCTTTTTGTGACTGGCTTATTTCACTCAGCATGATGTCCACCAGGTCCATCCACATTGTAGCATATCTCTTTCCTTCTAAGAATTCTGTAGAATTCTCTTCCTTTCTAAGGAATGAATACTATTCCCTTGTAGGTACATACCACGTTTCCCTTCTCCATTCACTGGTTAACAGAGCACTTGGGTTACTTCCACATTTTGGCGACTGTGAATAATGCTGCAATGAAGATGTGTGTGCAAATATCTCTTTGAGACCCTGCTTTCCATTCTTTGAGGGTACATACTCAGAAATAGAATTGCTAGATCACACAGTAAATTCTATTTTTCATTATTTGAAAAGCCACCATACAGTTTTCCACAGCAGCTGTACTATTTACACTCCCAACCATGAACAGGGGTTCCCATGTGTCCGCATCTTCACCAACACTTGTTTTCTGGGTTTTTTTTGGGGGGAGGGGGGTGTTCGTTTGTTTTTAACAGTAGCCATCCTAATGGGTGTGAGGTGGTACCTCATTGAAGGTTTGACTTACATTTTCCTAATAATTTGTAATATTGAGCATCCTTTCATTTGTCTGTCTTCTGTAGAGAAATGTCTACTAGAGCCTTCTGCCCATTTTTGAATTGGGTTGTTTTTTGTTATTGTTGTTGTCACTGCTGAGTTTTAGGAGTTCTCTATATAGTGTGGGTATAAAACCCATATCAGATATATGATTTGCAAACATATTCTCCCATTCCATGGGTTATCCTTTTACTCTGAATAGTGCCTCTTGATGCACAAAATGTTTACAGTTTTATGGAGTCTAGTTTGTCTGTTTTTTCTCTTGTTACCTATTCCTTTGGTGTCATTTCAAGAAATCATTGCCAAATCCAATTTTGGGAAGATTTTGTCCTATGTTTTCTTGTAAGAGATTTTTTTTTTTTTGCTTCAGGTCTTACTTTGTGGTCCATCCTCCATTTTGAGTTAATTTATGTATGTGGTGTGAGGTAAGGGTCCAACTTCATTCTTTGCATGTAGATATCTGGTTGTCCCAGCACCATGTGATGAAAAGACTGTCTTTTCCCCCGTTGAATGGTCTTGGCATCCTTCTCAAAAATCATTTGATCATATGTGTGAGGGTTCATTCCTGGGTCTCTATTCTATTCCACTGGTCTATTTGTCTAGTCTTCCCACCGTCTCACCAGCCCTCCCCACCATCTGTCCTAAGCCTCCCTTAAAAAAAAAAGTCAAATTTATCTCCATGACAGCACCCAAAGCGTATGAAAAAGAGCTGCTGTATAACCTACAAAATTTCTTTTTCCTACATAAAGAAATCTCCAGTTCCTCAAACTATTTTTATGACAGTTTCCACATCCTGCACCATCTCTGACATAAAAAGGAATATGACTATCACCTTCTAATGAAGCAACCCCTCAAACTTTCCTGCTTGCTGTGAGTTGCGAGTATAGAATTATATTCAGTAACTAGAATCTTTATCCATGTTTCATTGGCAGCTTTGTCACCCTTCTGACTCGTAATAAGGTTGTGGGCAATTCCTAGGTATTTTTTAATCCACTGCTACAAAAAAAGAAAAAGAAAGAAAGAAAGAAAGAAAGAAAGAAAGAAAGAAAGAAAGAAAGAAAGAAA
>NW_019154150.1:10838288-10862001 GCF_002288905.1 Enhydra lutris kenyoni
TATCTTCCTTATGCTATTTTTCTTAATTCTGGGAAATATTTCAGGGAAGTTCAAGCATGATTACAACAAAGCCTGGGAATCTACCACCACTTTATCATGTTTGCTTCAATTATTTTGTTGAGTCATTGGCCTTTTTTTTTTTTTTTTAACTTTTGGGCGAAATAATTAGAGACTCACAGGCAGCTGAAAAATAGTATGAAAAAGTCCCATGTCCCCTTCACCCAGCCTTCCCCAATGGTAACATCTAGCGTAACTATAATATATACAGTATCAAAAAGGAAACGTTTTCGTTGGTACAATCTACAGAACATATTCTGATTTCATCTTTTTTTGAAGGTTAATTGATTCACTGATTTTAGAGAGAGAGCGTGGGAGGGAGAGGGGCAGAGGGAAAGACAAAATCACAGGCAGACTCTGTGCTGAGCACAAACCCCAGGCACTCGATCTCATGACCCTGAGATTATGACCTGAACTGAAATCAAGAGTCAGAGGCTTAACTGACTGAGCCACCCAGGTGCCTCTCAGTTTTTGTACACATGCACTAGTGTGTACGTGTGTGTGTGTGTGTGAGCGATCTATAGTTTTATCACATTTAATCACCTACAGGACTCACATGACCACCACCGCAATCAAGATTAATCACCACATTATTTTGTACACATGAAACCAATATAATGTTATGTCGATTATAACTCAATTAAAAAAATGAAGATTAATCACCACAAAGGAACGCCCTCGTGCTACTCCTCCCCCACCATCCCTAACTCCTTCATCTAGTCTCCATCTCTGTAATTTTGTCTTCTAGAAGAGGTTTTATAAATGGAATCGCAGAGTATATAACCTTCTTTTTTCTTTCCACTTGTACATTCTAGTCAGATTTATTTCTGTTCACAGAACTGTTCCCTTTTTTCTGCAGAAACACCCACTTTGCATCTCAATGTTCCATACACATGGCCATGTGTGCAAAGCCTTCTTCAGCCATGGGGGAAGAACCAGAGGAGGGAGATCCCCCATTTCACCTTTGGTAGTTACTTTCCGTAGTGGTAACACTAGTTTTCTGGTACTATCCTATAGATACAATGTATGAATTCAATAGGATTTTTTCCCCCATTGGCCTAAGTGTTATCCATAACATTGCTTAACATAGTGAGAAACTATATTCCAGAGTCTGAAGTGAGAAACCTGTCAGTAGGTGTTTGCAAACACTGTGTTGAAATTGTGTAGACAAATTTTGTTTTGACAAACAGTTGTATGGACTGGGAGTAACTTTTATCTGACTGGGATCAGAGAAACAAAAATATTTGAACTTCTTTTAATTGTGGTTAAAAAAAAAAATATATATATATATATATAGTCGATAACCCTCAAGACTGACTTTTTTTTTTAAATTCAGAGTAATTCCCTGGAAAGCCATCCAAGTTGTTACATATCTCAATAATCTGTAGCTTTTTGTTTCTATAACAGTCGTGGTATGGATGTACCATGGCTCATTTGATCATTCCCCTGCTGAAGGGCATGTGGGTCGTACCCACTTTGGGGCTGGTACAAATGATGATATATTACAACATTCATATTCATTTGGAAAACATAAGTTTTCATTTCTCTGTGCTAAATGCCTAAAAGTGTAATTACTGAGTCATACAGTTCGTTTATATTTAGTTGTATAAGAAACTGCCAAACTATTTTCCAGTAGCTGTTCCATTTTACATTCCCACTGCAATGCAGGAAAGATGCAGTTTCTCTGCATTCTTGCCAGCATTTGGTATCATCACTGTTTTTTATTTTAGCCGCTAATAGCTGCAGTATCTCCCTGCGGCTTTAACTTGCATTTCTCTAACAGGTAGTGGTGCCAAACATCTTTCCATGGGCTCATTTGCCATCCGTATATCCCCTTTAGTGAAACCTCTCTTCAAGTCTTTTGCCCACCTTTGACTTGGACTGTGTGATGTTTTGCTGCGGAGTTCCGACTGCCCTTGAAACATTCCAGGTACTAGTCCTTTTGTTAGCTTTGTGGTTTGGAAATATTTTCTCCCAGTCTGCAATTTGTCTTTTCATTTATCAATTTATTGATTGTTTCCTTAACGGATCATGTGTTTGGTGTCACGTCTAAGGACTTCACCGAACCTGAGGTTGTGAATATTTCCTCCTGCTTTTTTTCTGAAAGTTTTATGGTTTTGCCTTTTCCAGAAGGTCACATGGTTGGAATCATGCAGTATGTAGCCTTCGCAGACTGGCTTCTTTCATTTAGTAAAATGCATTTACATTTCCTCCACACCTTTTCATGGCTCAGCAACTCATTTGTTTTTAGCCCTGAATAATATTTCATTGTCTGAATGTAGCTCGAGCCATTTACCTACTGAAGGACATTGCGGTTGCTTCCAAGGTTTACCAGTTATGAATACAGCTGCTCGGATATCTGTGCAGGTTTTTGTATGGATGTGAGTGTTCGACTCATTTGAGTAAATACCAAGGAGTGCAACTTCAAGATGGTACTGTAAGGGTGTGTCTGATTTTGTAGGAAACCGCCAAACTCTTCCTTAGTGGCTATGCCATTCTGCATTGCCACCAGCAGTGGGCGAGAGAGCGAGCCCAGCCATACTGAGAGCAAGTCTGAAGGCTCTGGAAGATGATGCTCCATCCAGAAATCGGAGCTTCCAGACACCTAACACGTTTGGTCATAAGGAAGGGAGACACAAACGGTCTGAGCTAAGTCGGGGGACGACTTAAGTCGGGGGAACAGTTCTTAATTTCCAGGAAAACAAAAGTTGAACAGAAAAGGGAAACAGATGCATCTCGCCTCAACCCCTGTCCCCAGCTTTCGTGGTCTCTGAAGAAACTACTGATAGTCACAGGTCTCCCTGTAAAACATAAGTGATCAGCCCAGAAGGTCTTTGGGAGTTTGGGTGTGGAAGTGCGTCCTCATAGGGAGGGCTCAAGGCCTCCCAGACTAACACCCTCACCCCTCAGCAAACCACAACAAGGCTATATAACTATGGTTACTAACAATAGTCATATAGACGGTCAGATAACCACACCCAAAAAGGGTGTTTGTTATGAGGACTTGAAATGAAAGGGCTTTCCTGTTCCGGTAACCTAGAAGTCTTCCTAAAGACAAGATGATTGAGAAGGAGAAATAACCAGGTGAAGGAGGGAAAAGCATCCTGGGCAGAGGGAACAGCATGTGCAAAGGTGGGGAAGCTTTAGATTGTTCAAGAAACTAAGAAGAGCCCAGTGCTCAGAAGGTAGGTGCCAAGAGACAGGGGAGGAGAGTGAGTCAGGAGAGGCAGGGCCAGGAACTCAGGTAGCTGGTGGCCGGAAGGAGAGTAGCCTGCATTCAGTCCGTTCTGAAGCTTCAAGGGAAGGCCTGCGGTGAAGGCAGCACCCTCACCCTCAAGGGTATGAATAGTTGAGTGAAAATCTAATCATCTGGCTCCCGGCTGCCCCCTGCTGGTTAGGACAAGTCAGGGCTGCCTTCCTAACAAGTGCTTTAAAAGCCTGTGGATATTTTTGGTGTTTACGGGAACAGAACATTTAACTTCCCAAAACGTCACTGAAGAGGTGCCGAGGGCCCACACGAACAAAGAAATGAAGTTATGCAGTCAGTGGGAATCATGGGCAAAGAAAGCAAGCAGCTTTTAAAAGAACAGCGACAACAAAGTTCTTCATAAAAGAAAAGCAGTTTTTAAATCGGGCACTCATTTCAAGTTGCAGGATAATAGAGAAAGTAAGAGAATGGTGTAGGGAACATGATCCTTCCTGAGATGGGAAGGATCTACATTTTGTACATTTTGTACAAAATGTACATCTCTACATTTTGTAACCTATTTTTCCCACTCGTGCTCCAAAACTGTATCATGGTCAACAAGATTCACTCTGGGATGCCTGGTGGCTCAACTGGTTAAGTGTCAGCCTTCGGCTCAGGTCATGATACCAGAGTGCTGGGATTGAGTCCCACATTGGGCTCCTAGCTCAGCAGGGAGCCTGCTTCTCCCTCTGCCTGCCACTACCCCTGCTTGTGTGCTTTCTCTCTCTCTCTGACAAATAAATAAATAAAATATTTAAAAAAGAGAGAGAGATTCGCTTTTAATCATTTTGTAACAATGAGTGAAATGCTACTAAGCCAATGGTACCTCTTGGCAACATTTGCTCTGCAACGTCATTGCAGGTGCTAGAAAAATTATTTGAAATATAGCCTAGAGAAGTAACAGAGGCATTCTTTGATTCTAAGCTCTTTACATGCTTGGGAATTTCAAGGAGATTCTTTTCCAAGTCTGTGTGCAGGTGTCTATGTATAAACGCTTAATGGCATGAGCTGAGCCTATGAGCTAAAAACTCTTTTCACTGCACACAAGTATCATTATTTTCAGTTGGTTTAGACTAAGGTGTTCTGAAAATTAATATTCTTCTACTTTGAATATAGGACCTTGAGCTGTAGCATACTGAATTAAAACACCAGTATTTTACCTACCGAGAATGTTACAATTTCTTGTTAGAGGCCTACTAGGAGGTGAAACAGAACAGCTTGCTATTTGGAGAATTATTTTTTTTTAAAGATTTTATTTATTTATTTGACACAGAGAGAGATCACAAGTAGGCAGAGAGACAGGCAGAGAGAGAGGGAGAAGCAGGCTCCCTGCTGAGCAGAGAGCCTGATGCGGGGCTCGATCCCAGGACCCTGAGATCATGACCTGAGCCAAAGGCAGAGGCTTTAACCCACTGAACCACTCAGGCGCCCTGGATAATTATTTTTAAAAGAAGCTGGTAACTCCGAAGAAACTGGCATTCCTGGAAAAAAAATTAATGATAAACCAAAAAAGGGGCAAAAGACAAGTTATTGAGATTTATGTACATCTAAAATATTGTATCTGCCACAGTATTTGTTCTAATTATTATCAGGGCTCCCCCATTGAAAATAGTTTGATAAATGCTATGACAGATACAGATTCATCTATTTAATGTATTTGAATAACAGCACTCAACTTAATACATTTGCTTTTTTAAAATTCACTTCGCATGGATCATATGCCAAACCCTATATAAGATCTATGTTATTCTCGGCAGATTTCCTGAATTTACATTTTAATATTTCAGAAGATATAGCTTTTTATCATGCTAGAACTATAGTTACTCCATAAAGTCTTTCTCTGCTAAATTCCCAATTTCACTGGCCATAATATTTCAGTTTTTTATCATAGAGCATGGTGGGGGAGGGGCAGCCTCTGCGGCGTGGTTAGCAGCATTCCATCTTGGAGTTTGCTCTATTTCTCCACTGGGTGAAGTGGTTTATTGACTGTCAATTTGTAAAGTGCTCTCTGGGAGTTTCCAAATGCAAGATAGTAGGGGCAGAAACATATTTCATTGCCTTTTCTGTCAAAATAGAATTAACACGTGCAATAGATCATCTTCGAGCAGGACTGGATGAAATCCCAGCGAGTGACCCCATCACATGGCTGTCCCTACAGAGGGTCCTGGCTGAGTAGTTGTGGTATCCGGGTCTGATGGCCTCCTCTACGATCTTTTCAGTTTAATACCTGTTTTTATACATGTGTGTATTGCATGCATGCGTTTTGCATGCGTATATAAGTATTTGGTTTAAAACCTACTCTTCAAAAAAAAAAAAAAAATGAAAACCTACTCTTCAGAGTTGTGGAGAGAGAGAAAGAGACAGTTTTCCCTCCCATCCTATCCCCCCGTTTGCTTGGTTTCTTCCCCATACTTCCTCCACTCTCTGACTAACCATTTGATTTGTTCCTTATGAGTGCACCAGAGTTTCCTTATGTACCTACAAACAAATACAAATAAGGTCTTTGTTTTTCCTTTTGTACACAAAAGCCAGCCTGCTATATCGACTCTTCGGCACCTCATGTTCTTCCCTCTCAGTTCAGAGAAAGCACTCTTATTCTCTTTATCGCCTGCATAGTATTCCATTGTTTTATTGCATAGAGAAGTCATAAGTTAGGCAATCAGTCCCCATTTGAAGAAAATTTCATTTCTTTCCCATCCTTTGTTATTACTGCAATAAATAATCCTGGGCATCATCATTTTGCCTGTGGGTATATATATGTTTGGACAAATGTTTCGCAGTAGAAGAGTGAGCACGATTGACCTGTGCATTTGTAATTTTGAGAAATATTGCTAAAATGACCTCTGTAAGGTTGTACCAACTTATAAGTTGTTCACCTTATTGTACAACAATAAGTTGTACCAACTTATTCCCACCCATCATGTGCTGGTTCTACTTGATTTGTTTTCAGTGGTCTTCTGAAGACAGAACACGTTTTGGTCACTTCTTGTTTCCTAACTATAAAAATTCATTCATTGAACAAATATTTACCAAGTGCCAGTATTCCCAAAGCTCGCTTGTTCGGCCTTGGAAATATGGCAGTGAACAAAACAGGCACAAATCCTTTTAATAACCTTTTATTGGGACACAGAGAAATGGATAACAAAGGGTGGACATGGTATATAACATTCTTGGTTGTTTAAAGCTGTGTCACCAGCTCACGTGCCATCTATGTGCAAAGATCAGGGGTGAGAGGGAGTGGTGGGCACCATGCAGTGCTGGACACCAGGGGCCTTTTTAAAGTCCACAGCTACTGCTCTGCTCTACATTTTTGGGTCATGTGGAAAGAAAAGACCCATGTTGATAGACCATCCCACTTTTTAAGAAAAACCAGAAATCCATATTTTCTCCTCTGTTTTATATGTTAAGAACTGGGCACCTGGGTGCCTCAGTCAGTTAAGTGTCCAAGTCTTGATTTCAGCTCAGGTCATGATCCCAGGGTCGTGAGATCGAGCCCCACATTGAGCTCTGTGCTGGGCATGGAGCCTGCTTAAGATACTCTCTCTCCCTCTCCCTCTACCCCTCCTCACTCTCTCTCTCTCAAATAAATAAGTCTTTAAAAAACTAAATTGATGTTAGGAACTAATTCAAAATTTTAGGAATAATTTTGGGACAAATTCTTTTTTAATGGTGCTCAACAAGTTGACACTAAAGTTTATATGGAAAAACAAACATGCAAGAATAAACTAGAAAAACACTGAAGGAAAAGAAAAGCTTTAACAAGGAGTCAAGGACTAGTCCTATGAGACATTAAGACACATTCAAGAGCCTCTATAATTAAAACAATGTGATGTTGGTGCATGAATAGACAGTCCAGCAAAACAGAACAAAAAGGCCAGAAATCAACCTAAGTGCATATGGAAAAATTATGTACCATAAAGGTGGAATCTTGAATCACTAGGGCAAAGATTGCCTTTTTAAGTAAATGGTGTTGGGGATAACAGGGTAGCCATGGAACAAAGAAAAAACTAGATCCTTATCTCACACCCTGCAAGAAAATATACTCCAAATGGATCAGAGATCTAACTGTGTAAGATGAAACCACCCAAGCACTGGAAAAAAACATGGATGGGTCTCCCTGTATAATCTAGGTTTCAGGAAAGGCTTTCTAACTATGCCTCAGAATCTGGTGGCAATAAAGAACAGATTGACAAATTTGACCACATAAAACTAAAAATTTCCTCTTGGCAAAAAAACACTATAAGCAAAGTCAAATGATAAAATGAGAGAAAATATTTGCAATCTATGTTGCAGATAAAGGGCCAATATCCTTAATATAGAAAGAGCTCAAAAACATGGAGGAGGTGAGATTTTTTTAAAATGTGAGAAAATGGGCAAAAGACATGAATAGATAGTTCACTAAAGTATATATATATATATATATAGAGAGAGAGAGAGAGAGGGATTTAAATTGGCCTTAAACATGTGAAAATATGTTCAACTCACATTATAAGAGAAATACAAATTTAAACTATGCTGTGATACATTTCTCTCCTAGCAGTTTGGCAAAAATTTACAATATGACAACACATTCTATTGTTGTGGCTGTCAGGAAAGGGGCATTTTCATACATTGCTGGTGGAAATGTAAATTGATACAACCCTCCTGGGGGGAAATGGGCAATTATATGTGTGTTTACTTTTTTACCCAGTTAGCCAGGCATGTACCCTTAAGATACTCCTATGCCATGCAACTTAAAAAAAAAAAAAAGGAAGATATCTATAAACTGAAATGGAGTATTTGCAGCCTATATTAAGTGAAAAAGAAAGATACAAATGAGTACCTATTGCATGCTACCTTTTATGTAGGAAATTAGAAATAGATACATGTATATGCTGTTTGTACAGAAGAGGGAAACACAGAAAGGACAAAGCAGAAACTCATAGGAGTGATTACCCACAGTGCTGAGGTAGAAGCAGGGATTTGGGCGATACAATGGATAGGGGTTTGGGGGGATACAATGGATACAATGGACTTTTGTGTCCATATGAATGTTTGACTTACCTACAAAAGAAAAAACAAATCAACAAGAATGGGGAAAATTCTACAGTAGAGAAAAAATTACCCTGATATGGGGGTGGAAGAACGAACCCAAGTAACGTTTGAATGAACTATTTTGACAAAGACAAAGGGAACTTGAAACAATTCTGGAGAAAGTTCCATGTGCGCTTGGGAAGAATGAGTATTCTGTTGTCTTAGGGTGGAATGTTCTGTATATATCTATGAGGTCCATCTGGTCCACTGTGTCATTGAACTCTAGTTCAGTGGTTTTTTTGCCGTGGAAGGGGTTAGGATTCTGAAGCTAACCCCTATTTTCTGGGTTTTCTAGGATTGAATAAACAAGAGTACCGTGGAAGCAGGAGTCAAGTTTCTCACTGTGGGAAAAGGGAGTTACAGATACGGGAAGAGGGGGCCAAAACTGGGTGGTGTTAGATAGTCACTGGAGGTATCTCTTCTAAGCTCATGGTTTTAGTAGACTGAATGTGGATGGATGATTGATTTTGAGTTTGATTGATAGAGATAGGGACATTGATACAGACGAAGGTAGATAGATACATTTATATAGCTGCGTCCACTGAGTGAGCCTAGAATCAGTAACACCTAGCGCCCAGATCCTGGTTTGTAAGTATCGTTCTCCACTGAACAGAATCAAGGTCCTTAGACAAATGACTGACTCCAGCACTAGGGCAGGGAAAGGACGAGATAAGCCTGGGACATTTTGTACCAGAAGTTGAAGAAGGGCTCAAAGAATAAGGAGAGACCAAACACACACAAAAGATAACATAAACAAATGGCCACTTTTCCCAGACCGGGAAAATCAGCAGGCAAGATTCAGGCAAGAATCAGCAAATGCTGAAACCGAAGGCTGAGCGTTTGATGAGAATAGGATATTTACACTGTCTCAGAGTACCTCTCTCCCCAACCCCCAGCAAAGTACATAGGGACAAAATTTACAGTGAACAAACCCTTAGAGATGCCGTCATGACCAAGTGATCAAAGTGAGTCTTGCCACTAGTACCACAAAGCAATGTGACGAGTCTCGTCACGTGACACACTGTTAGGGACACAACACTTCTGGGGCATTCCTGCCAAAAATGCATACCCTGCATCTAATCATCAGAGAACAAGAGGCAAACTTCTATTAAGGGATTTTTCTACAAGAGAACCAGCCTGCACTCTTTAAAACTGGCAAGAGCATGAAAGACAAAGAAACACCAAGGAACTGTTCCAAATTAAGGAAATGATAGAAACATGACAACATGATCCTAGATTGGCTCCTGGACGAGAAAAGCTTTAATTTTCTCTTTTGCTACAAAGGGCAGGAACGGCTTAATTGGTGAGAGGTGAGGAAGGTCTATAGATGAGATAATACTGTCTCCATGTTGATTTTCTGTTTTAGTAACTGTATGTGGTTATGTAAGAGACTATTCTTGCTTATTAGGAAATAGTCACTGAAGCATTTAGGGGTAAATCTTCAACTTACTCTCACGTGGTTCAAATGATAATAATATAGGAGGATAAAAAGTGAACATTTGGGGAATCTTGTTGAAGGGAATATGGGAATTCTTTATTCTTACAATGTTTCTTTAAGCCTGTAATTATCTTTTACAAATCTGTCATGAGAATCTGCATTGTACAAGTGAAAACAAGCAAGAATAGTAAGAACAACGACCAACCATGTTTGCTCCCCGCATGGACCCCTGGGGCTGCCAGTTTGCAGTTTCTGGTTTGGAGCTGTTTTCTTGAGTTGATTTTGAGTGCGGTCTTGCTGATAACAACCATTGCTAGGGCTGGTGAATGCTTTGCTACATCTGAACTTTTTTTTTTTTTTTTAAGAAAGGGAGAGCTGGGGAGAGGTGCAGAGGAAGAGGAAGTGAGAGACTCTTAAGCAGACCTCACACTCAGAGCAGAGCCCGATCTAGGGCTTGATCTCATGACCCTGAGATCACGACCTGAGCCAAAACCAAGAGTCGGATGCCCAACCGACTGAGCCACCCAGGTGCCTCTGGCTCTGGAACTTTGAAACCAGCTTAGCACCAAGACAGCTGCAGAGATGGTCCTTATATAAATAATCAATTGGGTAACAAAGCAGTTTAAATCTGGATGCAGCCCCCATTCTCAAAAAGGAAGAAAAGTGGTGTGATCCAGAGGGTCTCGCCCATGGAAGTCCTGCGTTTCACTAGCCGCCCTTGGAGAGGTGCAAGCAATCTTGCTTCCTGGTTTGTGGTCTTAGCCATACGCAGCACTAGAGGGGTGTCTAAACATCTATCAGGACCTCACCGTTGAAGGAAATATGTTTGTATAACTGAAGGGGGAAAAGAGTCTTCAAAATTGAATGAAGTTTTGAAAGAAAAATGTGTGTTTCAGGGTCAGAAGGGGAAATGTTCTTGGCATATCCAGCTTTTCTGAGTAGGAAGGAGAAACCAGGTGAGAGGCAGGGGCCCAGAGCAGCACACGGGATGGTCTCCTCTGAGGGTGCAGCCTAATCTGCCAGAGCCGGGATGTGTTAAATCAGTTTGAAGACTAATTTAGGAGACATTCGTGTCACCTCTCCCATCTCACCCTGCTATGGCTCTTTCTAGATTAATCAGTCCAAAGGCCACGGGAGCACAGACCAGGATTACTAAACTTAGAAAAGGAGCCTCCCTGATATCTGGGCCTTGGAAGGCAGGGAAGAGTTACTCAAGGCACAGAACAGGGAACAACATTCTTGGCAGAGGGAACAGCATATAAGAAGGAGAGGCATGGGGCACCTGGGTGGCTCAGTGGGTTAAAGCCTCTGCCTTCGGCTCAGGTCATGATCCCAGGATCCTGGGATCGAGCCCCACATCGGGCTCTCTGCTCGGCGGGGAGCCTGCTTCCTCCTCTCTCTCTGCCTGCCTCTCTGCCTACTTGTGATCTCTGTCTGTCAAATAAATAAATAAAGATCTTTAAAAAAAAAAAAAAAGAAGGAGAGGCATGATAGATAGGATGTAGTTTTAGACCTATGTCTTACTGTCTTGCCATTTTTCTCCATCTTGTTTCTCTCTTGGAACAGTCCAGAGATATGCAGTCTGCAGTGGTGAGTTGGGCATCCTGAGGTCATGTCTCCATGATCTAGTGAACACCCCTCTAGTAGATTCTAGGTCTCAGGCCTCATTATCCAGAATGTAGGGGAAAAGTGCCCATTTCAGGCCCTGATCATGTGCTACTTGCCCCAGATGAACGTGTCTCCACTCAGATTGAGAAGGCTTTATTAATGATTACGTTTATCCCAGAATCCTTTTCTAGATTTCTGCCAATGTGGTTTCTTCCTCAAATAAATGAAGTACACTCGTCTTCTGAGCCATCCCACTTCAAGCACAGAGTCAAGATCTGGAAACTCTTCTGACCAATGACTTGCCCTGTATCTCGAGCAGCTGCTTCCCAGACAGAAAGGAGCCCGCCCAGACGTGAGGACATCCACTGCGATCTCAACTCTGCTCTCTGGCTGTGTGACTGAGCAAGGCTCTTGACCTCTCTGATCCCCTGTTCTCTCCATCACATGTCATTATTAATTTCCATCTCACAGAGAGGTTGTGAGGACGGGTGAAGACAAAGTCCCTTGACAGTGCTTGACACAGCCACCTTGGGCTCTCCACCAGGCAACCTTCTACACCTCCAGAAGAACTGCCACCCCTTGACAGTCAACTGAATGAGCGAAAAGGCCCACTTCTGACATTCATGGGCCTAGAGAAAAAATGGAAGCCCAGATTCTACATGCTTCACTCCATCCACTCTAGTCCAGGAAACTGCCAGAAACCTAAGGCTGGGAAAGCAGGTGAACATTTAAATGATCAGATTTCTTGAAGTTCGACGCTATAGCATGGCCAAGCCCAAGCCCCTGGTTCACAGCCCACCTTCTTCCTCCCCTGACACGCGAGGCGCCATGGCCGGGCATGTAGACTCTCCTCCATTTGTCCATTCCAGATGCATCCTTGCCCTCACCTCGCCCCCCACCCCCCACCTTGCAAACACCCACCCTTTGGCCATTCCTCACCAACGATGAGGTCAGCCCTCGAGAAACAGATCTAGGGAAGGTAAGCCTGCTGATCTTAGACATGGGTTCAGAGCTGTTTGGGTAGGAAATCCCAGGGGCATGCTTTGCTCTGAGTATGTTCTAGACAGGGCCGGTGGGCTCACAGACTTCAGGGAGTCACCTGCCCCACGCTCCTGCAAATTCCTCCTCCCATGGAGAAGGGGAAGCCTGGACAAAACATGAATAAGAAGGCAGGGGCTCTTCTTGCTCAGGTTTAAGGACAGTCCTGGGCTGGGAATGGACATCTGACCTAGGAGCCGCCTAACCATGGACTGCCCAGTGACCGAAGAGTTCTGCCTGGAGAGGACGACTTGGCGGATCGTGCTTTCCAAAACTTGCCACCACAGTACGTTCGGTCACGTGCTCTTCTATCTCGCTGTGCTCCAGCTAGAGGAGGGGTCCTTTTCTCCTTCCCTTGACCCCAAAGAGACTCCGTGGCTGCCTCGGTCCACAGAAAGTCAAAGAAGGGACACAGAGTAACTTCTGAGACTAGGTCAGAAAATGTGATATGGCTTTCTAACTGGGGTCTCTCTCGTAGGCACTCACTCTGGCAACCCAGCTACCATGATGTAAGGAAGCCCAGGCCCCTGGAGAGACCATTGTTTCATTTATTTATTTTTAAAGATTTTATTTGAGGGGCACCTGGGTGGCTGAGTCAGCTAAGCATCTGCCTTTGACTCAGGGCATGATCTCAGGGTCCTGGGATCGAGCCCCACATTGGGCTCCCTGCTCAGTGGGGAGTTTGTTCGCCCCCTGCCCTTCCCCCTGCTTGTGATCTCTCTCTCACTCTCACTCCCTTTTAAAAAAATAAATAAATAAAGATTTTTTTGTGAGAGAGATTGAGTGCACGAGTCAGGGGAGGAGCAGAGAGCCAAGCAGACTCCCCACTTAGCACAGAACCCGAAGCCAGGGCTCCATCCCAGGACCCTGAGGTCATGCCTTGAGCCAAAATCAAGTGTTGGCCCAATAACCGACTGAGCCACCCAGGCACCCAGAGACCACTGTTCTAAAACACGGGTTTTAGAATTGTTGAACACTACATCTGACACTAATGTTGTACTATGTGTTGGCTAATTGAAATTAAATTTTAAAAAATAAGAAATAAAACATGGGTTTTATTATTATTCACATGTGGTAAGGCCAGCACATCAGGAGGTGACCGCCATTGAGAAGGCGGTCTGTTAAACTCACAGTTCCCAAGAGAAGGGGGCACAGCATGTCATGGGAGCTCTCAGGAAGAAGCCTCAGGGTTGGTCAGGGAGCCAACCAGGAGTAATGGAAGCAACCAGAGACTTTATGGTGGTTTCCATGGAAAGAAACAAGTGAGACAGCCAAGGCTGGTGTAGGATTAGCTAGTTTGAATAATTTCAGTGGGCTCTGAGATATAGTTGGCCCTGGGGTGATGAAGGAAAGGGAATAGTGGTCTGGGAATAAAGGAGTAGTTGGGGGAATGGGTTCTGGATTGGTTGGTTTGCGTAGGAAAGATACGCTTACAGGTGAGTTGTTCATGATCTCTAGGAATGAGCTAGCCCCTGAGAGGGCTAATCCACCAGAGTCAGCAAGATCCCAAGATGTCAAAACATCAGAGTATAATAAGTAAAAGGCATGAGTAATACAATCCTTTGCAGGTTTTCCAGCCAATGGTCTGAAAGTTCTGGCTGGTGTCAATTGTGAGGTGAGAAGGTGAGTCTTCAGATGACCCCAGCCCCAGCCTTCAAGACACCCAGGTGGAACCAGGTAAAGCAGAGGTGAACTACCTCTACCAAGTCCTGCCCACACTGCAGATCACACGCATATAGTATTTGGGTTTTTTTGGTTTTTTTTAAGTCACAAAGCTTTGGAGTAAAATTTTATACAACTGTAGTGACTTGACCAGTGGTAATGAACTGAGCCAAACAGACTCTCTCCCACCAGAATTTAAACTGGGGCTTAACAGAGTCAGTAAGTTGCTAGCAGGAAGACAAGTGTTTGGACCCAAAGAGAAGCAGAAATGGGAGTTACAGCTGAGTCACATTCACCACAAATGACAAGAGGACTGGTCTGGAGTGATTTTGATCCTGAATGGCCCAATTTCCCAAGCTCCGCAGTAGGACTCAGTCATCCCAAGGCCTGTCTGGTGGTAGGTTTCTCCAGGGTCTAAACTAGGTATCTGTGACATGTTGGATAGGACAGAGCCCCTGCTCTGGGACTCTCACCCCGTCCCTAAGAGAGTCTCCATTCCTTGCCACTCAAGGAGACTGACCCCCTCGGGGACACATGGTACCTAGTCAGAGGTTGATATACAGTAAGCAGTCAGGATGGGTGACACCCACCCACCTTGCCCCCTTCCATGAGCTGTGAGGGACTTACAGAGATAGCAAAGGTTAAAGAGCTGTGCGAACTCTCTAGGTCTGGCCAAATCCACGTGGCTCTTATCTTCACATGTTGAAAACACTTTGTTTTGAATATTTTAAAAATAATCGTATTGGTTCCATACTGTCTATTTCCTGCATCCCATCTCTAAGCTCAGACTGGGCTGGGAGCCCCCTTCTGGTCTGCCCTCATTCCTTCTGGGCCACAGGCCATCCTCTATCTGCAGGGCCTTGCCTGGGAAAACAAGGTCCCAAGAGAGGAAGCATTTGCCTGTAGCCTCCTCCTGTGGAGTCAAGGTCCCCAGATCAGCACAGGGGTGTGGGGCCCAGGGAGTAGAGTGGGACTGGCGGTTCCCTGGGTCTTGAGCCCTGAGAATTGGCTCCAGCAAGGCACGTGGGACGAAGTGCAGCAGGTGCACTGAGTGTGTTCTAGGGGGAAGCAAGGAGGTGTGTGTGGCTCGGCGGCTGGGGTGCCTGTGTCAGAGGACAGGCTGATGTACGGACATCTGTTTTTTCCTCCCTGTATTCTCCTCTTCCCCCCAGTTCCAAAGCAGAAAGCCCAGCCCTCTCTCCACCCAGGCCTCTAGGGAAGTTTGTGTGAAAAAAAAAAGAAATTGCTAGCAGACATGTCCTTGCTCTTACTTGTGATCATGTTTAAAAATACCAGGAGGGTAGGAGGCAGGATTCAAGGGGAACTGAAGAGGCAGGGTAATACTTGGCAGGGCCATGACATGGAGAGCCAGAAATCAAGGCACAGAGGGAGAGAGAGAGGGGGAGAGAGAGAGACAGAGAGACAGAGACAGAGAGAAAGAGGCATGCCAAGGTGGAAGAAACCAGCCTGGGCAGAGACAACCTTGCTGTCTATGTGTGCCCTGTGTCCCAGCACGTAGAAGAGCCTGAGTACAAATGAGCTTGTATCTGTATGTGCCAAGATGTGTGTCTGTGACCAGACCTGTCCATGACCTATCGCATGCCACATTCTTTAGGCATGTCTGGGTTTGTCTACCTCATCTCCAACTCAGCCTCTGCAAACACAGGTCAGGGAATAAAGGGGGTACCTGTGCCTGGGCCAGAGCCTGGTGCCTGGGGAGCCTGGGCAAGAGAAGCCAGATACCATCAGCTAGACAAGAGCAGCCTCTACGATCCTGGGTGTAACCCCTATGCCTTGGGACATAGGGTAGGCATTGAAGGGGCAATTCATGCAGGGGTTAAAAGTGTGAGGTCCCAGGCACCAAATCAACCTGGGACGCTATGACTCTCTGCCCCTTCAGGAACCAAAGCCAGTGCCACCAGTGGGCTGCGGGCATACAGGGCAGCCTTACCCACTCTGCACCTGCAGCTGTTCCTCTGTAACAAGGTTTAAGGGCAGGGCCTTGCCCTCCCTCCACCCAGAGCTCCCAGGGAGGATAGGAGCACAGAGCTGTGTCCCCTTATTCTTTTTTTTTTTTTTTTAAGATTTTATTTATTTATTTGTCAGAGAGAGAGAGGGAGAGAGAGCGAGCACAGGCAGACAGAATGGCAGGCAGAGGCAGAGGGAGAAGCAGGCTCCCTGACGAGCAAGGAGCCCGATGTGGGACTCAATCCCAGGACGCTGGGATCATGACCTGAGCCGAAGGCAGCTGCTTAACCAACTGAGCCACCCAGGCGTCCCTGTGTCCCCTTATTCTACTCAAGTTCTCTGGGCAGGGCAGGTCTGGGATTTTGGAAGTAGAGGGAAAGTGGTGAGGGTGGCCTCCTCCAGGAAGTCTTCTTGGGTTTCTGGGTACCTTGAAGATGCAACATCTCCAAAGAGGCAACATCTCAGCCTCACAGCCCCAGAGTCTGTCTCAGACTAGGAGGTGTCTTATTCTCGAATTCCCCCAAACACTTCCTGACTGCCAGCTTTATACCAGGTGTCCTCTTCCCTGTGTTCAGGACCTTAGCTGACTACCCTAGTCTCCATCTCCAGTGGCCAGCATCATCAGCGCCACTTCATCTTATATCCCAAGACTGGCTGCCAAGTGGGGCCCAGGGCTCCAGTTCCCCTGCTCTCCTCCCCCCTGACTAGCACAGAGGTCCTCACATTTCTGAGGGCTTTTCTGTTAATACCTTGGGGAAAGCTGACCAGGAGTGCAAGCACAACAGGTAGGTGAAGTAGGGGACATGAGTGGGTCCACTGGGGCTATGGCATGGAAGAAAAGGAAGAAATTTCCCTTGGCCCAAGGTTCCTCTAGCTTCACTAAGAATTAAGTCCACATGAGACAGGTTAATGGGAGAAAAAAAAAAAGTTTTCTGATGTGTGCATGGAGGCCCAATAATGAAACTGAGACTCAAAGAAATGGCCAAGGCAGGAAGTTTTTTTCTACATTTTAGACAAAGAGAGATTCCTCACCAAATACATTGTTGAGGAATTGATAAGACAAAGAAAACTTAACTTTGGGAGCTTCAACTTGGGGCTGGAGTAGTAAATTAGTAAACAGTAATGAGGGTTGTTTATACAGCCTCTGAGCTCTAAACTCCCCATCTCTGCTGATAAGGATGTCTCTTCACCTCCTGCTATAGGTAGTTCACCTTTCACGCAGGATATTTATTTGCTGATTTCGGGGAGACAGAGGGTCTGAGTGTCCTTCTGGCACAAGCTGTCTTCTAAGGTCACTTTTACTTAATCAATCAGCCAAAGTGGCACATGTGGGGGCAGCTTGTCCTTAAGCCCCCCAGTACCCCGGGGAGCTGGCAGGGAGAGAGACCAACTTCCATACCCAGTTGGGCACATGAAAAGGACCTCACAACATGCGGGCCACCAGGGGGCGGGCTACACCTGCCAGACCGCTGGCCCATCAGGGGGCCCTGTTCTTGGCAGAGAAGTGTCTGTTGGTGGGAAGGATGCTTTGCACAGGTCCCACGTGGGGATAGATGGAAAGCATCCCTGGGGATGATGGCAGACGGCAAAGATGGCCCGGATGCCCCAGGTGTCAGAGGACATGGGCATTTGGTTGAAGGAATCCATGTGTGATGGGGGAAGGGGGTCTTGGAAAGGAAGAATCAGGATGTTGTGGGAGCACGGGTGTGGAGGGGAAATGGATGAGTTTTGGGGAACCCTTAGGAATGATGTCCTGGGGGCGCCTGGGTGGCTCAGTGGGTTAAAGCCTTGGCCTTCAGCTCAGGTCATGATCCCAGAGTCCTGGGATCGAGCCCTGCCTCAGGCTCTCTGCTCAGCGGGGAGCCTGCTTCCTCCTCTCTCTGCCTGCCTCTCTGCCTACTTGTGATCTCTGTCTGCGAAATAAATAAATAAAATCTTTAAAAAAAAAAAAAAAGGAATGATGTCCTGGGCAACTTGTGTGGGAAAGATGACACAAGCTGTCTTGGGCATAAGGAAGTCCTCTGACCTCCCTATATAAGCCTTGATCCTCCAGGGCATAGGAAATTCATACCCTCCCCTGAGGGAGCTCCGCAGCCTTGAGTCAGGAGTGCTGTTCCCAGACTTCTGCAGCCCAGGCACGTAACTGTGGTTGGTGATATCAGCCAACAGAGTCCCCATTGTTGCTTAGCCTGGCTCTAACTCTTTTTCACTTCAGCTCACAGATCTGAGTAAGTTTCTTAAATGGTGCCTGTTCCGTACTCCAGATTACCCACAGATTAAAGTCCAAACTCAACCTGGGTTTCAAAACCCCAGTCTCTTCTTCTATCATGATGTCCTACTGCTCGTTAGAGGGAGCCTTCTCTGAGGCTGAGCCTCTCTTACCTGGGACCCTGTGGGCTCTGAAAATGATTTCATTAGTATCATATCCTCTGTGGGGACTCCTGGGCTGCCAGGAGAATAAATCAGTTTTATTCTGTGCTGCCCTCTGATTATTTCTCTGCTCCTTCCATTAGGCTATGAGCCCCTTGATAGCACTAGGTCTACTGCATTTGGGCCAAGCTGAGCACCGTGAAAGCACCCAAATACAAACCTGGAGAATGAATCAATGACCTCTGTGGTTGTGGTCTGTCCTGCATAGCTAGAGCAGGCCTTTTTGGGAGCTGATAAGACCCTGGACCTGGTCCACTGCAGAAGAGAACCGCTACCTGGAGGAAACTCCTCTAGGTCCCAAGGTGACCCCGAGGGAGAGACTTGTAGGCAGGCTCAGGTTTGTATTCATTTGACTGACCCCCAGGAATCTCTGCCCATATTTTACTTCCATTCCTTTCCCAATAAGACTTGCTTCCCTGAGTCAGAGGCACATGCGGCTTGAATCAGAGAAAGACCAGAAAAGCTGGCCCTGAGATAGAAACTAAGTAACAGACACAAAACTCGAGATTGAGATGCCCACAGAGAGGAGGGAAAGCTGACCAAGGACAGAGCCCAGAGGGCAGACATTCAAAGATGGAGAGCAGGGCTGGCCAGGCTGGGGATGGCAAGCCCAGACAGCATCACCTTCATCTACTCCCTGGATCAATGAAACATCTTCCGAGGGGTTCCCTGCTGCTTGCTCTGCCTCTCACCCAATCTGCTAGTCAATAGGAACTTTCTAAACACCTATCTGAATATGTCATTCCCTCAGATCCCAGAGTGAAGAAATCTCCAATACCTTTCCTGAGTTACAAGACTGCTTGACATGAGCCCCATATACCACCAGATCCTTCAACTCCAACCACTGTGGACTTCTCCCCAAGCTTGCTCTCCCTGGCCTCTAAGCCGGAAACCATGCTGCTGTTCCCTCTACCTGGGACACGCATTCTGCCCTGCCTCCTCCCAAGTTGCCCATTCTATACCCAGTGTCCCTTTGTCAAGGGCAGCCCAAGAGCATTCTCACCCCATCCCCCACCTTCTGGTCTGATTGTCCCCTCCCACATTGGAGCTCCACCCCAGAGACTCCAGGCCAGGCTGTCCTGGAGAGTATTCTCCATCTTCCTACCAGCTCTCATCCTTGGCCTGGTGGGGGGGGGGGGGGGGGTGGAGGGTACAGGTTTGCCAGCTCTAGGGCCATGTCCATCTGCCCTCCGTATCCCAGTCTCTCACTCTGTGTAGCAATTCCTTTTTAGGGTTGTGATTCGTCCTATATTCTCCATTTGTCTCTTAAAAAAATGTTGCCCACTCATTTTCTATTTAAAGAAAAATTAAGTTAATTTAAAGAAAAACATTAAATAGTGCACATAGTACAAGGACACTACATGATAATAGTTTGGGAGTTGTGACTTAAACATTTTGGTACTCTGTTCAGACCCCTTCAATCTCTTTTATTGTTTCTGGGCATCCCTCTCTGGGACTTGATGTGCTTTGGCCTCCCGTGTCTGGTACCTGTCCTCAGGTCACTGGGACTGTTTTGTTCCCATTCTCTCTGAGAGCCCAATGTGCCTGGGAGCTTTAAGCGCCCCCACCCCGCCCCCCACCAACTCACAGGGTCAGCCCATAGCTTTAACTGACAGGTGAGAATATGACAGCTAGTTCCTTAACCCTCATTTTAGACAACACTGAGATCCTGTCTAGAACAGAACCTAACACATATAGTGGCACTCAATAAATGTTTGTTGAAATAAAAATGTATCAATCTTATCCTTTGTAATATCTGTGTTTCTTTGTAACTTTTGTCACTCTTAGCCTTTTCCCATCTGACATTTAAAAAGCATTTGTTTTCTTACACTTATTTATTTTTTATATTTAATTATTTGATCCATCTTGGTACACTGTAAAGACTAAGATAAATGTATTTTCTTCTCATGACTAATTAGGTGAATCAACAGCAATTCCTGACTCTTTTCTTCATCTATCAAACCAAGTACTACCTTATCTAAGACTCATTTAGTGAGGTATTATGTAATCATTTATTATGGTAGTTATATATGATTATGTCACCACATGGAAAAATGCTCACCCTATAATTTTAACCATGATATATATTAAGATTTTATCTATTTATTTGACAGAGAGAGAGAGTATAAGCAGAGGGGAGGGGCAGAGGGAGAGGGAGAAGCAGGCTCCCCACCGAGCAGGGAGCTGGATGCAGATCTCCATCCCAGGACCCTGGGATCATGACCTCAGCCAAAGGCAGACAGTTAATGGGCTGAACCACCCAGGTGCCCCTTAACCATGATATTTTTGTATCAACATAAAATTATGCCAACACATTGGAAATGACAGGGAGAAATGGAGAAAAATAGATTGATTTGAGGTTGGAGATAGGGCTGTGGGTGATTTTTCCTTTTTATTTCTATGAATATTTATGAAATAAATAATAAATTGAAACTTTAAATGAACAAAATATGGAGAACAAGGACTTAAAAGATAGCAAGCTGTTTTCTTACTTGAGCTTGAGACAAAGGCCTGGTGAGGTAGTTTTGTTTTTTTTTTTTTTAGAGGTGATCTCAGGAGGAAGCTGAGGACAGTGAAGGATTGTTACTGTAGGGTCCTTGGGAGTCATTCTTCCAGGAAAAGCTGGACAGGAGAGGTTCTGTGTATGAAAATCATGTTCTTTGGCCTTGTACCTCTGAGTTCTGAGCTCCTTCCCAGCCTCAACTAAGTGAGCAGAACCTCTGGACGTCCCCCACCCAAAAGGTATCAAGGCCTCAAGCATATGGATCCGTGAGTCCAAACGCTCCCATCACCTTGCCCTGGTTAATAGGATGCTGCATAAACCAGGCAGCAAGGATACCGATCTGTGTAGATGTATCTAATAATCGTAGGAGATCCATATCTCCCTGCACAGCTTTATCTGGAAGATCCCTCTGCCCCCTTAGAATTCTGCAGTTTTTTAAAAGTTGAATTCAAAGAACATTATAATTCACTAGACCCTGGGCCAGCCATGCCGTCGTAACAAATGTGAAAAGCCTGAAAAGTAGGGACAAGTGTAGTCCTGGATGCCATGGGGCCCTAATCTGGTCTGTATTTGGGAGGGTTAGGCAGGGCATGTCCTAGAGCCTGGGTTACAAACTCTAGGGCTTGCTGTCCTAACCAAAAGGGCACTTAACTTCAACCCTCACGTCTCAGCTGCCCCATGCAACCGACTGGGGACCCAAAGGTGCCGTGAGAAGTGCAGATACTCAAGCCGGAGCACACACCGAGGCGACTGGCACCAGGACCCACCCACACGCACAGAGCCAGGATGTCACTTGAGGTCTTGGATTTGGGGCCTGTGGAGCTTGCCCGACTACCTTTTAGAGCAGCTCCGCTGAAGTGCTTTCCCACCTGCTTGGCCCAGTGTCCCACACCCGGACCCTCACTGGGCTCCACCTGGCCCAAAGACCTGGCCGGAGGGCTTTTCCCGGAGTGTACTTTAAAACTTCCGAGAGGTTCGCTGGTTCCCCCGGTGAGCCCGCGACCTGGCTGCAACCAACTCCGGGCTTCAGGAGATGTAGAGGTACGAGAAAGGACCTGCCAGAGTCTCCTCTTTCAAGTCACTACCGGGCTGGGTGTGCGCACAAGGCCTGAAATGCGCGCGCAACCCGGCCCGGGGAGGTACCGCTCTACGCCGCCGTCCGCCCACTCGGCCTTGCCCACACGTCACGCTCCGCGGGCCCACCCCCATCTGCCTGATTGGTGCAGAGCGCGCGCGAGCGCTTCCGCCCCGCCCTCGGACCCGCCCTCCTGCGGCACTGCCCCGCCCCCGGCTTACAGGGCTGTCTGTGCAGCTTCCAAGTTGGAACGCGGAGGCGCGGGCGCCCAAGGGCTCCGACCCTCCGTGGCTGAGGGGGCACTTTCCTGTCATGCATGCACTCTGGCCGCCGCTCCAGGCCTGACAGTGGCTGGCTGCTCTTCAGAAGCACAGTGCCCACCCAGCTCGGCCCGCCACAGGCCCCTTCTTTTCCTCAGCCCTCGACTGGCTCTCCCACCCCCCTAATTGCAGAACACCGGAAATGCCCACTGCCGGGGCTCCTCTCGGCGCCGACACCCCCACGTGCCAGGAGGTTGGTCCTCCAGGACCCGTCGCCTGGCAAGCAGGCTCTCAGGCCCAGTGCGGATGCGGGTTCCTCCGGCACCCCACGCTCGGAGCCCCCAGCCGCGACCACAGACGCCCCCTCCTGAGCCCTCCAGGATTCTTCCCACCCTGGCACCCCTCCGCCGCCCCGCACGCCCCCGGTTCTTCCTTACGCCAGCGCCTGGGACTCCTTGGCGGACCGCCTGGTTGTGTAAGGGACCACTCCTTAGCAGTCACTACCTCCACACAGAGCTGCCCTTCGCGCCTTCGCCCCAGACTCCTCGGTCCCCGCACCCGGACGTCCCTCACCCTGCATCTCCCCTAAAGCATCCTCACGGGACCCCCTCCCCCCCGGGCCAAGTTCCTCCTCCGGCCTTCACCTCCCCCGGTGAACACCCCTCGTCAGGGCCCAAACTCGTTCACGCAGCCGTGCGAGCCCTCCTCGGCCCTCGGGCCCCACAGCGCGCACCCCTCTGTACCCCATCCGCACACCCGCGGGCCCCCGCCTAGCCCCCACGCCCCTCACCCAGTCTGCCAGACTCCTCCCCACACCTCTCCCCCCACCTCCGGGCCCCTCGCATCTACGGCCAGAACCCCTCTGATCTCCTGCACCGCCAGCACTGCACCCACTCGTCTGCCCGAGACCCCCTACACCCACCCGCACGCTTCTCCCGCCCTCCACTCACCCCTCCGTCTCACCCCACCCCCCCCCCCCCCCCCCCCCCCCCCGGGGCAGGCGGGCAGCGCCGGAGGCGGCGGTGGAGGCCGGTCCCCGGGCCGGGACACACCCACCCGCCCGCCCTCCTTCTTTCCCTCGCTCCCTCCCTCCTTCCCGCCCGCCCTCCCGCCCTCGCTCGGCGCTCGCTCCTTCCCCCTCGGTCGCTCCCGCTTCCCGCGGCGCCCGGCCTCCCGCTCCGCCTCCCCGTGCGCGGCTCTCCCGGGCGCGGCTCCGGGGTTCATGGTGACGAGGCGGCGGCCGCTCCAGCCCAGCGGCGGCGGCGGCGGCGGGAGCTGGGGCGCGGGCCCGGGCCGCCTCTTCCTGAGCGCGGGGCCGGGCGGCGGGCGCGCCCAGGCGGCGGCGGCGGCGGCG